>NW_020525837.1:0-32073 GCF_003368295.1 Carassius auratus
TACCGTATATTTTACAAGAGCACCGCAGTTTATAAAAACTTTTAGTGCCCCTATAGTATTAAGCCTCAAATGTCAACTATACATCGGGTTTGTTCCTTTAAATTATAAAAAAGTAAAAATATGAACGGTATTATAATGTTATACTAAAAACTAAAATGTAAATAATGGGAAAAACCCTTAAGATAACATGTAGAAAGAAAAAAATGCATCTTAAGCACGCAGAATAACATTAGTGAATTTGAAGATTAACTGCCACTTTTAACGATTCCGTAATTGTGGCATCCATAATGGCAATCGCGATTAGAAATTCGATGAAATGTGCAGCCCTAAAGTCAGGGTTATTATAGTAGCCAAACTGAAACTAAAATTAAAACCATAAAATGAATTTCGTCACTTGAAATAAAATAAACTAAAAATGTAATTGGAAACAGCAAATAAACATTTATTCAAAATATTATCATCTCATTGATACTAAATTAAAGCGAAAATGTGACATAAAAAATGTATGTATATTTTATTTCACTTAACTCTTTCCCCGTTTAGGGAAGGAGACAATGCTTTCCTGCTATTGACAAATTTTCTGGCTTTCCCTGTGTTTTCTGTGCTATTACGCATCTTATGAAATAAAAAAAAAATCTCTGGTTTAAAACACAGTGAAAAAGAAGCCGTCTGTTTTTATGTTTTTAACTTGAGTTTTTTGTTAACAATAACACCCTGTCTCATGGTCAAACAAATGATCATTATATGTGGCCTCTGCGTTTTTGGTCATCTCCAGGGTCTCCTCAGACCCTCATTTAAAGTCAGTCAAGTTAATGGTGAGGTAATTTAAGCAATACACAGCTAAAACGGAGAGAGAAATGTGTGTCCAAAAGGAGAATAAACAAGTGATTGTGTGTCTGGAGGTCTGTCAGCATGCTCGGACTGCTCTCATCCGCTCTGACCCTGCTGTGAGCGAGTGCTGAGCTCTGAGTGATCTTCAGCTGTATGAAGATGACAGTCCCTGGCTATTTGTCAAAGGAAGGGGTTGATGTGTTGCTTTTCATGAATGACAATCAAAGATCTTCAGTCTTTTGGTTATGTGGAGTGACACAGTTTTGCTTCAACCACAGCTAGATATTTATGTTTCTGAAGAATGCAAAACTCGGGCAACATGATGCAGGGCTGTTCTGTGGGGTGTTGCTTTTTGTTACTATAGGGCATTGCTAAAAATTTCTAAATGTTTTTTATAGCATATTCCTTGTTGGTTGCTAGGGTGTTTTTAATGGTTCCAGGGGATTTTAAATTAAATTTTAGTAATTAAAAAGCATGTTCTTATTAACTCTTTCCCCGCCAGCGTTTTTGAAAACGTTCCCAGCCACCGCCAGCGATTTTGAAGTTTTTCACTAAAATTGGATGGATTCCAGTATATTTGCCGTATGAATATTTGATTATGCAATAAACCAAAAATAAAGATCAGACTACTTAAAAAAAAACAAAAAACACTTGAATGTAGGTAGGTATCATAAAAATGTGTAATTTTAAGCAGAAAGCTGAGAAAATTGCATTTTTGTCAAAAATTACATCTGGATAATATTCAGTACGATTATCAAAAGCATTAATCCAGTAAACCGCTTCCATCAATACTTCCAAAGCTTGCACAGATATATACCACTTCCTGGATCAACATTTTACTCGGTTTTCTTATACACAAAGCACTACAACAAGTACAGAACAAAAGTAAATACATAAAAAAAAAATAAGAATAAAATAAGAATGCAACAAGAGCTGGAATATTATACATGCAGCAACCAAAATCATTGTCATCTGTAGATCAAGTGGTGCTTCCCACAATCCCCTGGGCATCTGTTTATCATTGAATCTTCCATAGTATCAAAATGTTCAAGTAAATTTTTTGTGAGCTTCTATATTTGTAAGTTAGTTTATTAAAATTACATTTTGAATAGCAGTTGTAATTATATTGCAATTATTATTGTTGTTAAAATTTCAAATTCAACTCAAATTCAGGGATTGATTTGGCATTTAAAAGTGATTTGATTCAGTTCAGTTCTGAATGGTTCACACCATGACTGCTGTTGCAGGAATTACACACTGGAGCTTTATTTAACAGGCTAACATAATAAACACCTTTTTGCGTCAGAAATAATAATTTATGGGGTGTGTCATGTGAAGTGATCTCTGTTGCCATGGGCTTTAAAACTGTTTTTGGCACCTGCACGTTTGTGTTGTGATGCTGTGAAATCCCTTCTCAGCCCCAGATGGAGGAAACAGACGGTACATGAGCTGAGTTTGATCCGGTGAACAGGAATGGATTTAATGCTGCTTCCTGTCCACACAGACTTATTTAATCAATGGTTGGGTGATACAGCAGCTGAATTTTTGATAATTTTTTATAGTAAATTACAATGACATAATACAAATATATTATAAAAGTAGTGATTTATAATGTTTTATTAATTACATTTAATTTATTTTTTATTTTATTATTATTAGTTACGTAGTGCTTCTACAGAAGCTCAAGGTTAATTTGAAAATTTAATTATGATCAGCTGATTATAAATCAGCATCGTTGTGAATTTACATAGACATGCTTTTAAGTTTTCGTTTATTTTCTTAATCTTATAATTTTTGTTATTTGTGTATTTTATTTTTTATTATTTAGTAATTTGTTGGATCAAAGACAAAACACTTCAGTATCATTATGGATATCATTCTAGATATTATTTTCTTAAATATCTAAAGAAATATTTATTCTCGGGTACATTTCTCATCTAAAAGATGTTTTAGTGGATTTTTTGGAAGCCCATTCTGCCACAGAATAAAACAGTAAAACTGATACAATTCTGACTTTTTTCCCTCACAATTCTTGCAGTTTTCTTTCCAGAACGGAATGGAAAGTTATAAACGCGCTTTCTTTCTTGCAATTCTGCGTTTATTACTTGCAACTGTGAGAAGAGGATCAGGGATTCAGAATTGCACGATTTGCAAGATATAAACTCTCAGAATTGCTAAGTAAATAAATAAAATAAAATAAAATTGTAAAATAAAAAGTTGCAATTAAATTATTATTATTATTATTAAATTAATATTATTTTTTTTTAATATATAGATTTCAGCATATAGATTGAATCTTTCACTAAGACAAAACCCTGCAAGAAATGTATCTTAATTTCACATTTGTAATTGTATCTTTATTTCATTATTATATGAGAGGATCTGCAATCGGCTGGCCTCCTGTATCCCAGCATCCCATAAGCTGTCATGAGGAGGGTTCGGTGGGGAGGTTTCTAACTGATTTTAGCATCCTCCCCCAACATGCACATTTATGGAGTAAGATTATCTGTTCTCTGTGTGATCAGGAGAATGCAGGTCACGCTAAAGTAATGCTGAAGGTCAGATGATTAAACTGAGTTTAAGCCGCCACACACACACACACACACACACACACAGTCTTGAACTCCAAAAGAGTTGTTGGGTCACCCTTAGAGTGTGTGAAGCTCTTGTCAAAAGCTCGTTATTTCCATCAGTCACAGTAACAGCTGACTTCAGCGGCTAGAAGCACAGAGCTGCTCTTCATCAGAGCATTTGCATGAAGAATTGAAACTGTTGTTCCTCACACATGATAAAACTTAACATCCAGTTCCTGCTTTCTCCACCAAAATGAAGATTCCTTCGAATATTTTTCAAAACTAATGAATGTAGTCCTTTAGCTCAGTATGAAAGCGAGGGTTTAAACGCATCCCAGAATCCCTTGCAGCTTGTCCACATACAGTATACAATGGGATAAGGTTTGCTATTACCAAAGCTTCATTTGTTCATAAATACATAGGGTCCTACAATAAGTATAGTAATATTTAATGTAAGTTGCTGTGCTTATCCATATGGCATGATCTCATTTACTAATTTGACAGTGTGTGTGTGTGTGTATATATATTTTTTCATTTTATATTATTTCAAAATTGAAATCTAAACGCATTTAAATCTATGCATTTTATTTATATTTTTATTAAATGTTATAAATATATATTGTATATACACACATACACAAACACACACATTTTCTTTCTTAAGAACTTCAGGAATATTATAAAATTATTAAATAAAATCTACCAATTGAACAATTTATTTTTGATTCAAACTTTAATTAAACAGGATGGCATTCTGGAGATCTTGCTGATGACCATATATAATTACTAGATGTGAAATGATGTCAATATATTATTGTCATGATGTTCGTATATTATTTCATCATTTCTCTGGAAATATGCTCTCTTCTTTGACCTCTTTGCAGGGAGGTCAAAATGTCCCAGGCTTTAGAAATGAATATGACTGTGTTTTGGAGACAAAAGTCCCATCTGAAGCCTGATCTGCTGGACCTCTGCATTTGATTCGGTGAGAGTTTTGCGGCAGGCTTTTTGTTTGAGTCATATTTGGCTGAAGTTCACCTTCAGTAATGAACCATCAGCACTGCAGGGATCGGAGGAGAACGCGATCACATGGTGGAACAGGAACGCTGAGTCAGAGTTTGAGAAGTTCTTCAGATAATGTTTTGGAAAGGCAGAGGGAACACCGTAGGTGAGATTCGAGTTTCAAGAACACGCATGACTTTACTTGTATTTTTCTTCTTTTCTATTAGCTGTATGTGCTCAGTAGTGCTGCTTCTGAAGAGTCTTGAAGTGCAACTTTTCTTTGAAGAGAAGTTCATAGAAATTCAGAAACTAGTCTGGCTTGAGCAGCACAAACAGGCTGTTTTTCTCTTTTGTTATATTTAACAGCACACCGCACAATGTGCTGCTATTTAAAGCGCACAGATCTTTTCCTGTGTGTGAGAAGTCGTTTACAATGAATCGCAGAGCTCAACTCTATTGATTATGTCTGTACGGAAGGATGGATTTCAGTTGTGTGGAGTGATACAACAATGACTCAGGTGCTACCGTGTGCTTTTTCCCAGGAGGAATTTGTAGTTTATGTCTCATAGAACTTTAGGAAAGTGATACAGCGATGATTTAGATTTTAGAGTTTGTATTTTAGTATTGAAATTCACAGGAATACAAATTCATGCTGTTTACTTTTTTAATGCATGTTTGTGGTGTTATTGAATTTTGTTCCAATTTGCTTGTAATCAAATTTGCTCCACCTTTGAAATGCCTTTTCTTTTCTGCTGACATCATCGAGCCCTTTTATTTTGCAACGCTTCAACATCCAATCAATTTCAAATGCATAAACTCCTGTCCTACATTTAGCACTTTAGTATCTTGTTTCATTCAGAAACACACTACTGCTAATACTTTAAAAATGTTTTTGTTCTGTAAGAGTTTTGATATTTTGAAAAAGAAGTCTCTTATGCTCAAAAATATTGATAGAAAAATACTGACCCCAAACTTTTAATTTGAAGTTTGTCATATTATGGAAAAATAAATGGTATTTTATATCGTTTTGAAGTGTTTGGATTTCTCATTTAGGTTCTCAGAGACGTCTTTTCAGGATGGATGACGTCTTAAAGCATCTTAAGGCAGTTTCACTGGTCTGAGCCTGTTGTGGTTGGTCTGTTAAATGCTTTTAGAGCAGTACTGGGCACTTTTCATGAGGCCAAACCGGAAGGCCATCTTAAACCAGCTAATACCAGCATGTGTTTTCATCAGGGGTAGATCGTTTTAACATCTGCGTCTGTCCCAAAGTGTGTTCCATTGTTAATCTGAAGGTCTGTGTTTGTGGTTAAACACTTCCTGCAGGACGTGTGGTTTCTTATCTGTCATTGCAACATGAGTTTTCAATTGCAGAAGCACAGATGAATGTGAATTTCAGCCTGTTAAGACTGCGGTTTATCTTCAGCCGGCTGTTCTTTCCATTGTAGGGCCAATAATGAGGATTTACAGTAGCTGTTATCTTTTGATTTTTATATGTGAGCATTTTCAGCTATTAAGCAATGATTGCAACTTTACAATAAATTTGTGCTTTTGAAATATTGTAGCTTAATTGACTTAGCTATGCATTCTGTGACTTTAAAGTCTACATTAATAAATCTCTCTCTCTTTCTCTCTTCATAACAGGTAACAGAAGTGTGTGGTGCTAAGCGGCTTGGCTATTTCAGCTGTGGACAGTTTTACGTGGCTCTGAAGCTGATAGCCGCGGCGCAGGCAGGTTTGCCAGTACGGCTGGAGAGCATCGCAGGTGGTAAGTCCTCAGCATTTGTTAAATAAGCAAATAATTTGTATTTGTGATCATCATTGTTTCCTGTTGAACACCTTAATAACTCCACAGCAGTTCCAAGTAGTTCCAAGTTCCAGTAATATTATCCCAAACTGTTGGGCCTGAGTTCAGAAAAGAATTCAAATATTAACTCAGCAGAGCAAAACATTTCCTAAATGTATTTACTTAAACAGGGCGATGTTGAGCACTAGGCTGATCCAGAGCTCAGCACAGCTCAGGCCCCCCGGCGGGCTCAAATGTGGCGATCGGTCCCTGGATTAGTCTTTAATCCTGGTACAGACTGTTAAACCCATAAATAACTTTACCTGGCCCTTTTACTGCGGAAACACAAGGAGAAAGACAGTCTGTCTGTAAACAGGAAAGACAGAAGTATACCTTTGAGAAAGATTGGCTGGGTAATGTTTACTTTTTAAAGAAGATTTTTTTTGCTAAACCAGCCAATAAGATGGTTAGGCTTCTGTTTGCTGTTTAAATCAGTCCCTCCAGTTTTTTTGCAATTCAGTGATCACAAAACAATGCAAATATTCTTCTTCTTTTTTTTTTTTTTTTTTTTTTTGCAATCCTGCATAATTCGCAGTTTAACCCACAAATTAGTCTTATTATATATAAATACAATCTATCATATGACTATTGTACATCTAGTGTCATATGTGATATCATTTACAGCCACAAAATAATTTTGATCACAAATAATTATATATTGTAACATTTTTACTTTACTTTTTATTAATGATTATTCATTATTAATTAATACCTTGTTTAACACGTATTTGTGAGAATTTGATAAGACAGAAAAATAAACAAGCTTTCTGTTTGTTTGTTTTTTTTTGCTATTGTGTATGACCGTTGTACATCTTGTTTAAAAGTTCTGTCATAATTTGGTAAGACGTAAAATTAAACAAGCGAAATGAAGGCAAGAAAATACACATTATTTATAATAAATTATATACTGTTTAATCCACTGTATACAGATAATAGTATGAGTAGTATGCCGTTATGAACACACTGACATGTATCCTTCTCTACAGAACTTCCTCTTCCTGTGTTTGTCGGGATAACGAACGAGCTTGAGATGGGTTATCCCAATCAACCGTTGACCAATGAGAGCCAGTCTCACATCCTGGGCTTGGTGACAGGCTCCGCCCCTCGTCCCCCTGCAGACAGACCTGTACTCAGACACCCTGACACCAGCATGGACAAGCAGGTCGGTTTATCAAAGATGACATGCAGCAGTAGCTCGATGCTTTTCCTCTAATTAATGACTGTGTTTTACACTTGTGTATGACAGGAGGCGTGGTCTCCACCACAGTCACCTGGCATCTCCCCGCCCCGTTCACCATCAGCCTATCGCTGCTATTCATATGGTGCACAGAGAAATGGAACAGACACACTATTGGGTGAGAGTCTCTGTCAGTCATTCTGCATTCAGGAATGAACCTAAACATCAAAATGTAAATAATTGTATATGTGTGTGTGTGTGTGTGTGTGTGTGTGTGTGTGTGTGTGTGTATATATATATATATATATATATATATATATATATATATATATATATATATATATATATATATATATATATACAGTATTGTTCAAAATAATAGCAGTACAATGTGACTAACCAGAATAATCAAGGTTTTTAGTATATTTTTTATTGCTACGTGGCAAACAAGTTACCAGTAGGTTCAGTAGATTGTCAGAAAACAAACAAGACCCAGCATTCATGATATGCACGCTCTTAAGGCTGTGCAATTGGGCAATTAGTTGAAAGGGGTGTGTTCAAAAAAATAGCAGTGTCTACCTTTGACTGTACAAACTCAAAACTATTTTGTACAAACATTTTTTTTTTCTGGGATTTAGCAATCCTGTGAATCACTAAACTAATATTTAGTTGTATGACCACAGTTTTTTAAAACTGCTTGACATCTGTGTGGCATGGAGTCAACCAACTTGTGGCACCTCTCAGCTGTTATTCCACTCCATGATTCTTTAACAACATTCCACAATTCATTCACATTTCTTGGTTTTGCTTCAGAAACAGCATTTTTGATATCACCCCACAAGTTCTCAATTGGATTAAGGTCTGGAGATTGGGCTGGCCACTCCATAACATTAATTTTGTTGGTTTGGAACCAAGACTTTGCCCGTTTACTAGTGTGTTTTGGGTCATTGTCTTGTTGAAACAACCATTTCAAGGGCATGTCCTCTTCAGCATAGGGCAACATGACCTCTTCAAGTATTTTAACATATGCAAACTGATCCATGATCCCTGGTATGCGATAAATAGGCCCAACACCATGGTAGGAGAAACATGCCCATATCATGATGCTTGCACCTCCATGCTTCACTGTCTTCACTGTGTACTGTGGCTTGAATTCAGAGTTTGGGGGTCGTCTCACAAACTGCCTGTGGCCCTTGGACCCAAAAACAACAATTTTACTCTCATCAGTCCACAAAATGTTCCTCCATTTCTCTTTAGGCCAGTTGATGTGTTCTTTGGCAAATTGTAACCTCTTCTGCACATGCCTTTTTTTTAACAGAGGGACTTTGTGGGGGATTCTTGAAAATAGATTAGCTTCACACAGACGTCTTCTAACTGTCACAGTACTTACAGGTAACTCCAGACTGTCTTTGATCATCCTGGAGGTGATCATTGGCTGAGCCTTTGCCATTCTGGTTATTCTTCTATCCATTTTGATGGTTGTCTTCCGTTTTCTTCCACGTCTCTCTGGTTTTGCTCTCCATTTTAAGGCATTGGAGATCATTTTAGCTGAACAGCCTATCATTTTTTGCACCTCTTTATAGGTTTTCCCCTCTCTAATCAACTTTTTAATCAAAGTACGCTGTTCTTCTGAACAATGTCTTGAACGACCCATTTTCCTCAGCTTTCAAATGCATGTTCAACAAGTGTTGGCTTCATCCTTAAATAGGGGCCACCTGATTCACACCTGTTTCTTCACAAAATCGATGACCTCAGTGATTGAATGCCACACTGCTATTTTTTTGAACACACCCCTTTCAACTAATTCAACTAATTGCCCAATTGCACAGCCTTAAGAGCGTGCATATCATGAATGCTGGGTCTCATTTGTTTTCTGAGAATCTACTGAACCTACTGGTAACTTGTTTGCCACGTAACAATAAAAAAATATACGAAAAACCTTGATTATTCTGGTTAGTCACATTGTACTGCTATTATTTTGAACAATACTGTATATATATGAAGAGTTCAGATGCAAAAGCCTCTAAGTGCCATCTGAAATTTTCAACTAAAATTTTGATTTTTATCAAGCTCCTATGCTTAGGTTAAGTCATTTTACTTTAATGGCAACGTGCAGGTCCTTTTCCAGGCTATTAAAGTGAAATTACTCAACATAAATATATAGGAGCATGATAAAAACATCACTTTTCCAGTTAAATGCATCCTTTCTGAATAATTGAAAGTTTTAATAATACTGAGCTTTTGAATGGGCATGAAAATTATGTTTTCCACAAAAATATGAAGTAGCACAACTGTTTTCAACATTATAATGAGAAATGTTTCCTGCACAGCAAATCATCATATTACAATGATTTCTGGAGGATCATGTGACACTGAAGACTGGAGTAATGATGCTGAAAATACAGATTTGCATCACAGGAATAAATGACATTTTAAAATAGATTCAAATAGAAAACCGTTGTTTTAAATGTATTAATATTTCAGAATATTACTGTTGCTTTATTATATTTTTAATCAAATAAATGCAGCCTTGGTGAGCAGAAGAGACTTCTTTCAAAAACGTTAAGCATCAAGGACCAGGAGGTTTTTTCCAGCAATTCCTATGGGAATGTGAAAGTAGATTTCCAGATTCCCACACACCGTGATGCTTTTATTAGATAACACAAGCACATGTCACACTGCTGTGTTTCTCACATTATGAGTGTAGAAGTGGCTCTGTACCCTTATGCTGTCAGACAGCTGTGTGCATGTGTGTGTGTGTGTGTGTGTGTGTGTGTGTGTGTGTGTGAGTGAGTGTGTGTGTGAGTGTTCAGCCTTGAGCTGCTGTCTGCCCTCAGAAAGCAGTTGGCTAATTGCTGCTCTCCTGTGGCGTATCGATATCGCACTCGTCTAATCACACACCTGTTGACTCACAAGACTTCAGCTTATCCACAGGCAGCACAACACACTCAACAGACAGCAGTTCTGATGAAACACACACACACACACACGTGCTTTCCTGAGAAAATGCCTTAAGCCAGGATATTTCACCACGTTTTATGTAATAATTTATGCTAGTGTGCTTCATTTATTGCTGATTGTCCCTCTTGACACATCGCACCTAAAATTTCAAAGATGTTGATGTGTGAAGCAATTATGCACTTCAACTTATTTTATTATGTACTTGTCAGAAAGCAGATATACTGCTTCTTGTAAATGTCGTCAAAATGACAAGGCTGGCTGTTAAAATGAAGTGTAAATTAATAAAAAAAAAAAGCTAAATATTTGTAAAGAAAGCAAGGTTATAAATTAATGTGCGGTATTTTCACATGCACGCCCCCTTCAGTACAGTAGGAGGTAGTGCATGAAGACAAACTCAATAGAGAATAACTGTACATTTTACCTGTCTAGAAATAGGTAAATCTATCTGTTTGTCCACATCATGTGTTCAAATATACAAATATTTAATCATCCCAACTAATGAGCAAATGATTGTGAATATCCAGTTTAGATTTTCCCACTGAGAGAGGAATACTGTGATGGTATACTCTGGTGTTATTCAGCATTAAGAAAGAGCTTTTATCTCATTGTTAACTCCGACTGTGAACAGAGAAACACCAGCATTATGTAATGCAGCTCAACTTTCTTCATTAGTCAGCAGGGACCATTAATATTTCATTTAAAAATCACACATAAAAGAAATGACGCTCAGGCCTTCAGATGTAAAGAACGCTCAAGAGATCAAAACCAAGTCAGGCCTGTTTGATTCTTACAGATTGTAGTCATATCAAAGATCATGGCCATCACTGGCCTCATCCTGAATAATTGATGCTTGTTCAGTATTTTACATTTATTATTCTGTTAAGTCGAAGCTGAAAACTTTTACTTTAAGTCTGAAAGTGTCTGAAACAGTGATCACAGTAAGGAAATGCCATCTACTGTTAAGTCTTCATCTTGAAATGTTGACTCTCTCTTGTTGTTGTTCACAGCGTATGAGGCTAAAGGGCCAGGTCTTCCCGGCGTTCCTCAGGAAAATTCCTCTCCCAGTCATTATTCTCTCAGACTGCAGCCGGAGCAGCCTGTCGTCACACGCGTGGAGGTTTCCTCACACCTCCTCTTTTTGCATCTGATTGGACGATCAAATAGAATAATAGTCTTAAATGAGGAAACATATTAAGGCTCTAAATCAGGATTTTGGTCATGACAATGCTTTTTAAAAGTGTATTTGTTTGCTAGAATATTGGTCATTTCAAGTCAGGCCACATGCACACCAGGGCCCGTATTTGTATAGACGTGCTTACAAATAATATTAAGACAAATCACCTCCAAATTGATCACAGACATGAGCTTAAGATATCAGTTTAATATAAAGGGAAGAGAAAATGATTTTAAAGAATGCAACACACGACACCATAGCTTATAAACTTTGTCAAACATTTCAGAATTTCACAATGTTTGATGAAGATCACATGACTGACACGTTAATAGTAATATACTGAATAAAAAATATGAATTATATTGTGTTCGCCAGCTTCATCTAAAAAAAAAAAATCATTTTCTTTCTTTGCAAATATAAAACAAAATTTTCGGTAGAATAAACCTACGAAGGGCATAACCTGTAGTTTAATAGTAAGATATGCTGAGAAATAAAATGAAAATAAGGATAGATGGCATTTTTTATAGATGCTATTTCAGAAATGTTAAGCTTTAATTATAATTCATTGTATACTGCAATGCAAAGGCCACACATGGCTTTTAAAAAGAACAGTCCTACTTCATTTCCTTTTATATAAAAAGCTATTTTTCCATTATTGACTGATCAAAAAGAGCCTGCTGCTTCCTTGACTTCAATGAAAGGCATACACAATTGGAAAATATTTTCATCTTTAGGCTTTTCAGGTCTCCTCAAACTGTAGTTTTTCTCTTTCAGGTTGCGTCTGTGGAGCGCGTGGAGGTCGATTACTCGGACGACCCCTGGAGGATCACAGAAGAGCAGCGTGAATACTATACCAACCAGTTCAGGAGTCTCCAGCCTGACCTGAGCGCTCTCATCATGGGTAAGAGAGATCTGCACCACAAACACATCTCAGATCATCTCATACTGTTGGATTTATGGCTTTATGTGGGCATGTTTTGAAGTTTGCTTTGTTTTTTGTTCTTTTTCAGGAACTGTTGCAAAAAACTTCTTCACCAAGTCGAAACTTCCGATTCCAGAGCTGTCTCATATATGGTGAACACAAAACCTCAGTTCCTCTTAAACATGCAGTGAAGGGCCTCTTTGCATTAAAACAGTCTTGTTTGATCTTCAGGGAGCTGAGCGATGTTGACAAGGACGGCGCTCTCACGTTCCCGGAGTTCTGCACTGCCTTCCATCTGATCGTGGCCCGGAAAAATGGTTACCCTCTTCCTGAAACGCTCCCTGCCACGTTGAGACCGGGCTTTGTGGAAGCAGGTGTGCTTACAGCGCCACCATCTGAGGTATGAGATCTAAAACTCACTAAATGTCTACAGTATTTGCACCTGGAGTATTTAATGATGTCCAGTGGTTCTTATTCTGTATCATGTTTTGCAGTTATGAGAAATTTCAGAACATTTAACTGAGCTCCAATTGCAATTGTTTCACAATGACAAATTACGATGACAATATGATGCCTGGAGCCAATAAGCTCATAAAAGAGAAAATTTTACATTTATGCCAAGATCACAATGTTTTGTACATTTTCATTCTGTTCTTTTCTTCTCTCTCTCTTTTGATTGGCACACACACACACACACACACATACAAACATACACAGATATCTACTCACATACATATTGTCATCAATTTAAAGTTTTTTATTGTATATATCTATTTATTTTATTTTATTTCATTTTTATATCATTTTGAGTTGCCAATGACATTTCTATTTTTTTTTTTCAGTTTAAGTTAAATGAATATTTATGTTATTTAATTTCAGCTGTCAATTAACCGCTTTTTAAGTTAAAACAATGTTTACTCAAATGTTTTAGTTAAGAATAACATCACTGGTTGATTTAGATTTTTATTAATTCATTCACAAACATTTAGCTGTGGCTTCATCATTGATAGTCCCTGTAATGATTGTAAAAATGTATCAGTTTTGTATATTTACCTCCATATAGAAAAAACTCTAAACAAGAATAGTACAAAACAACATGCATAAAATATATATATATATATATGTACACGCACGCACACACACACACACAGAGTAAAGAAAGAGCATGTTTCTCTGAGCATGTTTATTTGGCTGAAGGCAGAGGGTGCTAATGAGTTTCAAATGAGCCAAAAATCCAGCTAGTTCTGCCCTTATCTCTGAGTAAACCTCATTTTATGGCTGCTTTTCATTTTCCCAAACAGATTATAGGTTCTGTTGACCTGCAGATGACCTCTAGACCAGGTGTGACCGCTAAGCAGGAAGTGAGAGATGAAAGCAGGAAACGGGGTATGACTTCGGAGCTAGACGTCAAAAACATAAACATGATTAAAGGAAAAAAATATATCTAATGTTTTTTATACAGTGGCCAAAAAAGTTAAAATGTCTAAATAATGTCTAAATACTTTAAAATAGACTTGCTTTGATATTTTAGAATTTAATGCAATGATAATTTTGTTCTCTCCAGTTTTTTCAGTTTCTTAAGTGTGCAGATATTTTTGAGGCCATTCTTCCAGACTTAAGAAGGAAAACCTGTTAACATACTGATTTTCTTATGTAGATTGTGTGTTTTAATTGCTGTGTCAGCAGAATTCTTCCCAAAGAGAATGCCAGAGCCACATGAAAAGCCAATACAGCATATCAGCACTTTAAAGTCAGGTGAGTCACTGTCCGCAGGCGCAGCGGGCCACGCACACACCCCTGACCCACACCAAATCAACCAAAGCCTCTAATTTACCTATGCTTTACCATCTGTGTTCAGGCAATGATGAAAATACTGTGGTCTTTAACTCACCCTCATTTTGTTCAACCTGTATGACGTTTCTTTTGTGAAACACAAAGGGAGATGTTTATCAGAATGTTCCAGGTGCTCTTTTCAATATAATGCAAGCAAATGGATCCTGTCTAGCTCACAAAAATTACGCATAAAAGCTACATAAAGGTAGCATATGACATATGCACTAGATTCCATGTCTTCTCATGCCATCAGGTAGTTTTGTGTCAAAAACTAAATCTTCCAAACCTCTGAAGCACAAGATCACATATTTTCTAATTTAACACATGAAGATAGGCTGCACCAAGTTTGAAATCAGTGAAAAACTCCACTTGCTTTGGTATTTTATTATCCAGTGCAAGTTTCTTCAATCTCTTCAGTCTACAAATATTTTGGGGGCCACAGCAGAATTGAGCCTGATAGAGAATTCTAGACCTGCAGGAATACAACAATACAAACAAACAAATAAATAAACAAGACTGCTTTAATTTATTACATGTTTTATTGTAGTGTTATGTATATACTATATTAGTATTTGTTAATATTTTAAATTCCCTTTTTTTAGTTCCAGTTTTATTTTAAATCATTGTTTGTTTTATATTTAAGTTTTTAATATTTCTGTTGAGCATTAATTTATTTTACTTAAGTTTTAATTTTAATTATTTTAGTATTTCAACTTATGCTTCCTTAAAGGAGTAGTTCACCAAAAAATGTAAATTACTGAAAATGTACTCTCCCTCAGTCCATGAAAGATGTAGATAAGTTTGTTTCTTCATGGGAACAAATTTGGAGAAATGTAGCATTACATCACTTGCTCACCAGTGTATCCTCGTAGTGAATGGGTGCCGTCAGAATGAGAGCTCAAACAGTTGTTAAAAAAACAGCTGCATGTTTGTAAGAGAAAAAAACATCATTAAGGCATTTTAACTTTTAAATTGCAAAATATGACTCCATGTTCCATAATAATGCTTCATCCAGTCAAAAACATCAATTCCATCCAAATAATACCATCTGAAAACAGGGACAGCTGAATAGCTTGTCATCTTCCTTATTTATAAGTCAGCTTCTTCCTTATTTATAAGTCTGCTATATGAACGAATGCTAATTTGAGAACTATGGAGGGTAATTTTGGTCTGTTTCTCCACCTGACATATCATATGACTTCAAAAGGCTTCCAACTAAGTTTATTAGTCTACTTAGTGTGCTTGTTCCCAATGTATGGAAAAGGGCAGCATGAACAATCTGCAAAACGTCTACTTTTGTCTCATTTGTGCTTGCCGCAACACAAGTAAATAATGACAGAATATATCCTTTAAGAGACCAATGGTCAGATGGTTCATGATTAAAAACAGACCAATCACTGTTCTGTCTTGGCAAGTCAGCACTTATGGTCTTCAGATCAGGTTGAAGTCATTTTTTGCGAGTAGTACCGTATTTTTCGGACTATAAGTCGCACATAAGTATAAGTCGCATCAGACCAAAAATACGGAGCAGCATAGAGCGCCCTCTCACCACTGTAGACAGTAATGTTTTCTCTTGATTCATGTCAAATTAATTTGGATAAATAAGTCGCACCTGACTATAAGTCGCTGGACCAGCCAAACTATAACAAAAAGAGTGATTTTAGTCCTGAAAATACGGTATATCACTCTAGAAGAGGCCTGTTTGTTATCATCTCTCATGATGGGTGTGATTTTATGAAGTAAACCCCCTCAGCGCCTCTGGGTGTGGACCCAAAGTCTGTCATATCAACAGCGCTGACCTTTTGTTTTTCAATATTTCATGCAGTCTGCTCTGATCCAATAACATCTCATATTTATTAAAGTGCCCAGATCCCTTGGGCGTTCAAAAATAATCCTGGAGTTTATTACTTCAATTTGAATGCCGTGCTGCTTCCAATATAGTTCTTATGAAATACTTTTTTTCACTAGTGTTGGAAGAAAAGAGAATCAAAGTTGACATTGAGTCTTCGTCAATGCCCCAGTGCATGATGGGATAGGAGACAGGCCCGTTTGAGGAGTTAACTGCAGCTGTAGGTGTTCAAGGCCTGTTTCAGATGGTGTTGTTGGATAGTATCGATGCACTTGAGTGTTTGATGTTTTAGTGTTACGATTCAGTGTTTCTGCTGAGAAGTGAAATCTTTTGGCTAGAGAGAGCAGTTCAGTTTAGGACCGGCTTAGAACTTCTCTAAATGACAGGTAAATAAAATAACAATTTGTAAATTTTTTGGGGGTGTTCTTGGTGAAGTCTGATGCTTTTGTTTGGCTTTTAAATGAAATTAGGAATGTTTCTTTTTAGGATTCAGTTTTATTGCTGAAATTACTGTGTAACTGAGTTCTTTACGTAAAATTGTATTACAGATTCACCACAAGAACTTGATACAAACATGAAGTCAAGAACACGGCCCAGGTAAAATCTTTTAAACTCTCACTACTGCTACATTACCATTCAAATGTTTTTTACCCCTGTTGTTGTTGTTAAAAAAAAAGAAAAGAAAATCATACATTTATTCATCCTCATGGTTTCCATAAAAATAGCTGACAACTGTTTTTCAAAATTTATAATATTATTATTATTATTATTATTATTATTAATTCATTGTTTTTTTTTTGTTTGTTTTTTTAGAAGAAAACCAGTTTATTAGAATGATTTCTTAAGGATCGTGTGACACTGAAGACTGGAGTAATGATGCTGAAAACTCAGCTTTGATCACAGAAATAAATTAAATTTTAAAATATATTCAAATAGAAAACAAATATTTTAAACTATTATAATATTTCACAATTTTACATTTTGTTCTGTATTTTTGGTTAAATAAATTTAGCCATGGTGAGCATAATATCTTAATCTTGTAAAAAAAAAAAAATGCATTATTATTTATTTATTTATTTTACTTAACTGAAAATCTGTTTGCGGATTTTACCGTGGTAGTACCAATGAGTTCTTTAAAATACTTAAAGTACCATGTAAATGTCATGGTACTGTACATGGCAGTCATTCTATGCTACTTTGGTATTACACCTGGACCTGACACCTGTATACCCATGATAACACTACACTATGTACGTGTTAAAGAGGTCTGCGTGTTTTACCCCTCAGGTCATACTCCAGCACCTCCATAGATGATGCCATGAAGAAGGTGGAGGAGCCTCCCACTCCTCCTCCTCGACCCCAGAAGACTCACTCCCGCGCCTCCTCTCTCGACCTCAACAAGCTCTTCCAACAGAGCGCCCAAGGTTCACACTCACCTCAGCAGTCTTTGAGTATTAAACCGTATACACGTACAGACTTTCATATACTGAGAATACAAGGCACTGACATTTCGATATATATTACATTTATTGCGTTCATATTAACTGAAGTAAATATTTGACTGGTGTTTTGATGCGATATTGGCATGTTCTGAAGTGACAATGATTTTTTTGTTTTTACTAAAGCAGTGTCTGTGATTTCTTTCTCAATTATCTGTACCGTATTTTCTGGACTATAAGTCACACTTTTTTCATAGTTTGGCTTGTCCTGCGACTTATAGTCCAGTGCGACTTATTTATCCGAATTAATTTGACATGAACCGAGAGAAATGAACTAAGAGAAGTGAACCAAGAGAAAACATTACTTTCTCCAGCCACCAGAGGGCGCTCTATGCTGCCAGAGATGCTGCTCCTGTATTCTACACTGAAGACATAGAGCGCCCTCTCGCGGCTTTAGACGGTAATGATTTCTCTTGGTTCTTGGTTCTAAATAAATGCGACTAGTCCAGTGTGACTTATATATGTTATTTTCCTCGTCATGAGATATTTTTGGACTGATGCGACTTATACTCAGGTGCGACTTGTAGTCCGAAAAATACGATACTTGTAATATTTTAGTAAATAAGCTGTGCAAAATAATTGCTGATTATTGCAGTACATGGTAGATGTGAAGTAATTTACAGTTGTGCTGAACATATGTAATCAGCTTCAGTAGTAGTAGTAGTTTAAGAGTGGCGGGGACGTTTTTCTGAATAGCTTTTCCTCTCTCAGGTGCTAAAAGTGGCTGGTTGCCTCCTCCTCCAGCTCTCCCTCCACGACCCCCAGCTACACAGGTGAACCGCTCATCATCTCCTCGTTGTCCAGTTTAAGCTGGTATCTTTGTGGTTTCTAGCTTGCTCTTAGCTCTTCCAGCTTCCATGTTCCAAAACCCAACTTGACATTAAGCTGGTTTGTTACTGGTCAAAGATGATCTACAGTATATCTTTTTTGTGCATTAATATAGAATTTAATTGATATGCAGTTTTTGTCATCTGTTTTACAGTAGTTCAACCAATTAGATGACAAGTCTGTTTCATTTTATTTTTTCAAATTATTTTTATTTATTTATTTATTCATTCGTACCATTCTGTAACTTTATTGTGTAATAACTTGTGTTATAATTCAATGTTTCAGATCTTCAGCTTCCTCCCTGGCTCAGAGAAGAGTTCCCAGAAGGCCGTTCAGCAGCCAAACTTTGCAGATTTTAGCAAGTTTAGGGTGGAGGTGAGTAGATGTTAGGGTTTGATCCTACTTACAAATATGGCATAACTAGTGCTACTAAAACACATACAATTTAATAACTCCAGGTGTGGGATCTCTAAACTGAAATTTTATTGACATGAACCGAATGTAACTTCTGATTTAAATTAATTTTAAATTATAATTATTATTTTTTTAAACAGTAAATTTTACTTCATAATAAATTGATTGTATACAGTAAGAATGAGGTGAGAGAATTGTGATTGTTTTGATTTAATTTTGCATTAATTAAATTTTTAATAAGAAATTTAAGAATAAGTAAGAATGAGGACATTTTAATTGATTTTCATTTATAATATTTAATTTGTAAATCAAAGGTTGTGTGAGAATTATAAGAATTATTACAATTATTTTCAAATTACTTGTATTTTTAAAATAGTGTGCCGTGAGGATGAATAATTTATTATTTTTTATTATTGTTATTATTATTATTATTATTATTAAATAACTTATTTAACTAGTCATATAATATATAGCTCTATCAACGTTATGTTCCATTAAAAAAAAAAAAAATATATATATATATATATATATATATATATATATATATATATATATATATAAATATACTTCTATCTTTGAAGTCAAATCTGCCTGTTTAATAAAGCTAGATTCATTGAAATTCTGCACACACACTCTTACTGCTGTTTGTCATCGCTTCTCTCTCTCTGTTATTAATTATGCATCCCTATTTGAAGAGTCTGAACTTCCTCTTTTTGGCATGTGTGAACATGTCTTCACCACTTCAGCCGTGTTACTGTCCATGATTTGTGTGTTCTTGTTTCTGTGGCTGCAGGCTGGGAAGAGACGGCAGTTTCCCACAGTTTAATAAAAGTATAAAGCCACAGGAGCCCAATGAAAACACACACACACACACACATCAGCGTTACACAAGTTCATACGCTCACCGCTGCGAGCCGTTCTTACCTCAGCTTACGTTACACACACACTGTTTTGACAGCACATGCACCTGCAAATATCTGCTCAAGCTTTGACGATGAAAGCTAATACTTACATAAGATATGAAGATATGACTGTAGACTCGATATGAAGGGTTTCTGGTCTGATCAAATACTCATAACTCACCTGAAGTCCTCAAAAGCCTTTAACCGTCTCCTACCACGAGCCTTCCTTCATCTTTATGGCCTTTTTACCCCTTCATGCTTTTAACTTTTGGCTTCTGTAATGTGATGAGAGGGAATGTGATCGCTGTGTGGAATTCATTTGTCATAGTTGTGTGAGTAATGTGTTTTATGAGGTCATTGTTGGACAGAGAAACACAGTGTCTTAATCATGCACGAACTGAAGAGTGAGTTTATAAACCCAGCAGTCTGCCTTGACTGCATTTTGAAGGCACATAGCTTCCACTAATCTCTACAAAATCTCTAATAATAATGGCCAGTAAATTATTTGGTGCTGATATTTCATGCATCCCTAAAGTATTATTTTATAATAATGATAATAATAATGTAATAATAATGGACTTGTTTTACCTTCAAATTTCGGGATGCTTTTATACTTATTAAAATGCATTCAAGATTGTGAGAGAAAATTAGGTTTATATATATGTATATATATATATATATATATATATATATATATATAATGAAAAAAAATTATGTACTTTTGAAAGTCTCTGAGATCATTTTATCTCTATTTGTTATTTTATTTTATTGCAGTTATCAGTGCTTTAAGTGGGCCCGTACGCACTGGTACTCAGTACCACCACTTCCAAATATAGCTCTTGAGCGTACTGCCACCTCTCCATGTGCCCAGAACGTGCTTTTAGCTTACCGGTATGTTCATTTGGAGATATGTTTTAATAGAGGTTTTAATCCTTTGCCTGCGCTGCCGCTTTTCAGAGCACCCATCACAATGCACGCTTCCTAATTCTTCCTAGTTCGGAGTATGGAGCATGAATCATTTGAAGCAGTTCGGGAGTTCGGAGCAGGTTCGCGAATCATTTGAGTCAGTTCGGGAGTTCGTAGCGGGTTCGCGAATCATTTGAGTCAGTTTGGAGATCGCAAATCATTTGAATCAGTTCGGGAGTTCGGAGCGGGATCGCGAATCATTTGAGTCAGTTCGGTAGTTCGGAGCGGGTTTGCGAATCATTTGAGTCAGTTTGGGGATCGCAAATCATTTGAATCAGTTCGGGAGTTCGGAGCGGCTACGCGGATCATTTGAATCAATTCAAGAGTTCGTAGCGGGTTCGCGAATCATTTGAGTCATTTTGGGAGTTCGGAGCGAGATCGCGAATCATTTGAGTCAATTGGGAGTTCGGAGCGGGTTCGCGAATCATTGAGTCAATTTGGGGATCGCAAATCATTTGAATCAGTTTGGGAGTTCGGAGCGGCTTCGCGGCTCATTTGAATCAATTCGAGAGTTCGGGTTCGCGAATCATTTGAGTCAGTTCGGAATCGGGAGTTCGGAGCGGGATCGCGAATCATTTGAATCAGTTCGGGAGTTCGTAGCGGATTCGCGAATCATTTGAGTCAGTTTGGAAGTTTGAATGAAGTAATGCAGTAGCTCTTTCTAAGGGTATTTTTTCAAAATCCTTTTGCACATTTTATTTATGTTCAGTAGTTCTTTCTAGCTCAAGCAAATCCACAAACTAATAAAAGGATTTATTATCAAGGTCGCCTGTTGACTGCTGTATATAAAAGCCCTTCAATATAGTTGTTGTCATCAAAAAAAAAAAAAAAAAAAACAGGAAATATTTTTTTTTGTGGCTATAATAGAGTACCGGCACCTCTTTTGGGCCACTTGAAGCACTGGCAGTTATTAAAATACAGATTGTGAGATAATAATAGTAAAATCCAGCAGTCCACTCTGCATTACATTAGTAAATAGAATTAATTCTGCATGCTAATTCCTCTGTATTTTTTGACAAATAATTATATGAAATGAATTCACGTGGCACTGTTGTATATGACTAAACAGCTTTAACTGACCAGTTTAGAATATTTGACCCTATGAATCTAATCAAATTTCATTTTATCCTATTTTTCTCTTACAGATCATATGCTAGAAATGTTTTCAGCTTGCTTAAGTTTTTTCAAGGTTTTGTACTGTTTGAAGGAAGCACTTTTTTTTAAATACTTCTTTTCTGTACAATAGTCCTTCTGAGTTTTTATAGGCGGCGATGGGCACCGTTACCTTCACGCGGATGTATTACGCTCATAACTCTTGCATGTTTTCCCGATTGTACGGCTGGCTGGGTTAAATAACTTGTTGCGTGCCACAGCAAATCAAACCATTTTATGACTTTCCAGGCAAATGTATAGCCTTGCAATCGGCCTGTTTCTGCTATTACTTTTCATTGTGCTATAAAGAACAGATTCCCTGTGCCACAGCGACCACAGTCCTGGATGGTATGCGCTGTTTAAGTTAAACAATGCATTGCTTTTTTAAGAATTGATTGAATGTTTACACAACACTCATAGAGTGCGATAGCATGTAAATATTGCCTTTCAAGTGACACAGGTTTAAATGAACAGCAGTCGCATTTGTGTGAAATGCAGTGTAAATTGGATGTTGTAAGTCATCAAGACTGATGGTATGATCCACCCTCAGTGATCCATGAACACACGGCGCATCATAGAGAGAGAGCTGTGTAATTCACTTTAAAGAGCCAAGGAATAATTTAATGCGGCCTTCACTTCTACATCTCTTTTTCTTTGCCCATTTCCTCTGTGTGAGAGACTTAGAAATTTTGGCTTGTGGAAAGAGACAGCTAAAGGAAAATGCAGACTTAAAGGGGCTAGTTCACCCAAAAATCAACATTCTATTAACATACCAGCAAGTTGTTCTGAGGATATTTTAAATAATGTTTGCAATCAAACAGTTGTCGGTAGCCATGGAAGTCAATAAGGACCAGCAGCTGTTTGGTCACCAACGTTCTTTAAAATATATTTTTTATGTTCAACAGAAGAAAGAAATTAATAGAGGTTTGGAACAACTTGAGGGTGGGTAACTGCTGACAGAATTTTCATTTTTTATTCAGTTTCAATCTTCCTTATTCTCAACCTTTCTACTGCAAATGTAGAAGTCTTGATGCATGCATTTGTAAAACAAAAATGTTCTTGTAAAGCTTGTAAACTAACACCTGAAGACCCCCCTGATCCCAAACTGCTCATTATTTTACAGCAGGAGAGCAGCGTGAGAGGAGGTCTGAGCACAGAGGACCTGATGCCTCCCAAATCGGTAAGAGTTGACCCCGTCCCATAATAGATGCTCAAACCCCTCATCAACATGAGCATATTTTGCTCATCTTCAGTGTATTGGCATGTTTGATGAGTTTCTCTCAAAACCTATATTTAATATTTAAATCTCTTCCCAGGATTCTACAGTGTTACACCAAGGCCACGCCCCTCAGAAGCCAGTGCGAAGAAAGCTCCACCCTGAAAGCCAGAGTGCCACGCCCCCCTTGGCCACGCCCTACTCTGCTGCAACATTGACCAAATCTACCCAGAGGTCCATATATTTGTATACATTTTTTAATGGCCATGTTTACAATAAGATATTATAGCAGGAACATTCCTTATAATTTTTTTGAAAAAAGGTGAGCAGATGAAAAAATGCAATAATGATTATAATTTTAAATGTATGAATTATATAATATAAAATATAGAGAATATAAATATTTACAGTAACTATTGACAATAACTTATAATTGCTTAAAGATTAAGTATAAAAGTAAATGAAATTTTGTACAAATATGTAAATTTGAAAATAGTAATTTGCGGTTTAATTGTATTATTATTATTATTTAAAATGTAAATAAAATATATACTATTAAATAATATTTATTTATTTAATTTATTAAATAAATAAATATATATATATATATATATATATATATATATATATATATATATATATATATATACACACACACACACACACATATATAATATATATATATATATATATATATATATATATATATATATATATATATATATATATATATAATATTATTTACCATAACATTATATATTAAAGATTATATAGGAAAATAAAAACGTTAATTATAAGAAATAAAAAAATACAGTAGTAGTAGACATAGTAATAATATAAAATGGCAGAGTTTTATAGCTTAAGTGGTTACTTATAAAAAAAATTAAGAAAGAAATAAGATACAATATTAATAATAATATAAAATTTAATAAATATATAATATTAAATAGACAATAATGGCAGTGTTTATAGTAACTTTTTACAAAAACATAAATAAGTAATCTTTAACATATGTATTTCCATAAGAAAAAATACAATGATGAAAATAATAAAACGTTCGTGAAAAATGAGATATTTAATATAAATCCTAAAATGCATATATCAATAAACATCCCTCTTACACGACACATCAGGGAGCAAACAGAATGTATCAGTGATTTATAAATGCTAAGCAAGTGGGGTCATGAATTGAAAGCTTTTCTACACATAGACACAGGAGATGATTATCTGCTGTTGTGCTCCAGGCCTCCACCCAAGCAGAAGAGAGAGATCCAGATGGCCATACGGAAGAACCGAGAAACCAACGCAGTCCTGACACGTCTCAACAGTGAACTACAGCAACAGCTAAAGGTGCACCAACCGTACACTTATTTCAATATAATAACCATGTATTAATGGACATAACTACACATTGAAGATGAAATCTGTTTACACATGGTTAGTTTTCTAGATGGACAGCACATACTATTTCCGACACCTCTAGCCAGACCAATCAAATATCTCTTCTAGTCTGGTATCAGATGCATGCTGCTTTTCTATATAAACACAGACAGCTTGTGTTATCCTGAAGAGTTATTGAGCGACTGGAGATGGTGTAAAGTTGCAGTCCTCAAATCATTCAGAGATCCGCTCAATGAACACACATTCACACACATGCTAGCTTTCTGAAAATGCAAGCTTGGACTCAAGCAGTTGTCTTTTTTAAAATAGTGCATCCTGCAGCAGCTGTCATGTGTGTTTGAAATGAGGCTGAGATATTTCTAATGAGCACCAGAATGGGCTTGGAAATGCATTTTGTCACCAATAATGAGAGTAGAAAGAGAGAATGAAAGAAAGTGAGGGAAAGGACAAACAAAAGATGCTAGACTGCTGCTCATAAACGCCCAAGTGCAGATCAGGTTGCACTGCATGCTGGGAACTGTTAACCTGTGGACCACTGCACGCTACGTTACAACTCTCACATTACGAAGTGCTTGTTTTCTAGGCTTACTCCTAGTTTTGAGAACATTCTTGCTTTATTCAATTTTTTTTTCTATATATATATATATATATATATATATATATATATATATGTGTGTGTGTGTGTGTGTGTGTGTGTGTGTGTGTGTGTGTGTGTATATATATATATATATATATATATATATATATATATATATATATATGTATATGTGTGTATATATATATATATATATATATATATATAGATATATATGTGTGTGTGTATATAAAATTTATTTATTCAGCATACAGTAAATCATTAAATGAAAATATTAATATGCATATAAAAAATTTAATGTAAATACAAAGAAAGCTTTTTATTTTATGTAGCATCTTTATGTCATCAACGTTTGCTTTGCTTTAAAGTTTGGACATTATTTTATCATAACTGACAAAATATAATTATTTTATTTCAGTTGTAAGGTGAAAATAAAGTATATAGTACAACAAAAATTAGAAATTTCTGTGAATGCATGAATGTGTAGATGGACTTGATTAGAGAGATTTTTCTTTTTATAAAAATGTAAACACAACATAATGTACAGTATGAAAAATGCATATTGATGTTGAGATTTGCTAAGTATTACATGTAACAATTTTATTCAGTTACTTGTGTTTTAAATATGAATTTTAAGTGAGTATTACATGATGGCCAATATAAATGTTAAAACAGGAGAAATGAGCATGTGCAATAAAATATCCAATATTGCCTATAACTTCCAGAGTGGCAATGCATGAAGTCTGGTGAGATTGAGCATTGATACACTAATACAACAAGAATCCGACATATATTTCAAAAAGCTGTCAGACGAGTGTAGATATTTGAGAAGATGTTCCTGGTGGGTGTCAGATGACTGTGACTGTGGTGTCTGGATTGTTCTAGAAGATACGTGATACACAAGACGTTAATGACAAATGAAGACAGCTAGCAGTAATAGTACCAGAGACATCTGTGAGTGTCAGAACGACAGCTTTCATCCTTTCTGTTTGATGTCTTTTGATGGTCGTGACCTCAGTAGCCTTCCTACAACTGTCTGTTTTTTGTTCAAAACATTCGTCAAATGGGGATCAACTTATTAGTGTTAAATCAAGCATCACTATTATTATTGCTTGTTTTTTTATGTTAGCAACTACTCAAAACTCCCTGGCAGCCACTAAATCCACTCAGAACACCTTAAAAACTGCACAGTAACTGTAAATTTACTCTAAGAAACACACTAAAACCACCCCCATAAACTGTTGCAACACTCTAAATCCTTTTAGGGCAGTCTAGCAACACATCAACACCTTGTCAACACTCAAAGCATGTTATTATCAAGTTCTTTCTTTCAGATTTGGATTTGGATGTATCTGGATCAGATCACTTACGTTTTTGGCCACAGGTTTTTTTATTGTGAAAGAGTGGAGGAAATCACGGAGGCCTGAAGGAAATCGTGAAAAGAAATTGTTTAATTTAATAGAGTCAGCATAGCTTATCTCAGATAATCACAGCTGTGTTTCTTTCTCTTCTTCCTCTGTTTCTTCATAAGGTTGTGCATCGGGAGCGAGTCACTCTGGAGTCCCAGCTGGAGTTGCTGCGGCCTGTGGCGTCAATCTGACCAACACACGCTCGCTTTCCCTCGCTCTCCATCATTCTAGTGTCTAATACTGTGAGCTGTAACTCAGTCACATGACAGGATACGCACTTTAAGTGACCAAACATTTGGGACGCCACAAACACCGTGTCAGAAGCACAGGAAGAGGATTTACCTCCCACGGGAGAACGTGAAGAATTCTAGGAAGTTTGTTTGGTCAAAAAACTATTTGTTTTGTTGGTTTCGGGTTTGTGTTTGTGTGTTCCTGCCTGTTTTAGAATCATGCTAACACAGCTAACCGCTAGATACAAATGTCAATAAAAAGCAAAAGCTTCATTATTTCCCTTCATTCCAGGAAACTGGATATCGGTTTATGGTTTATTGCAATGGATCTGGTTCTATAAACTGCACAAACACACCGACTAATGATTGAAACTGCTTTTTTTTGTGTTTTAGCTACCATAATTTAGTAAACATTAATTTGTTTGAGGCTGATCATGTTCTACCAAGAATAAGCTTATGAGGGTCAATATCCTGAAAAAGTGAAGACACATTTCAACCCAACAACAGAAAAATAAATAAAAATAAAAATAAATAATATATATATATATATATATATATATATATATATATATATATATATATATATATATATATATATATATAAATTCACACAATATATATTAGTGGTGGGCCGTTATCGGTGTGAGACTCTTATCGGGCGATTAATCTATTCTCAAAGTTGGAATGATAGCTGGGTCTATACGAGGCGAGCAATGATGACTTTCACCTTGATATTTTAGCGCAGATGTATACCTAGCCGAATCTGTAGGGGGTGAGAAACGAGTCTTTAAACCTGTGTGTATGCCTACTGTGAAATTACCACATCAACGTGACGTGCTAACATGGGATGCAGCTGAAGCTGCCGGGTTTGTTTCAGGGAATTTTTTAAAAAAAGAAGCTTCCCAATGGAAACCTCGACAGACTCATGCCTGGTTTCACACAATAATTCGTCTGCAGTGCAATTGCAGTCCGTGTGCGTTACGTATGTGGTGCAGAAGCAGCCCCAGACTCATACTCAATTGTGCTTTCACACAGGACGCTTTTGCAGTCCGCTACTCAGTTCGTGAACGATCTCTGCACTGCTGCAGACGCACCGCTCCTGGAACGCAATGGAATCCGTTAACATGGGTGCGTAAAAAAATAAAAAAATACAAAACCCGATACGCACTGCAGACGGAGTATGTGTGAACAGGCGTAAGGTTGTTTGCACTTCTGCAATGTGGGATTAGTTTACAGCTTTCTCAAGCAGTTTGTGATGCAAAAAAATAAAATAAATTGTAAATAGAATAAAATCGCAAATAGTAACCAAAAATAATATATAAATTATATATAACTTTTTTTTTTTTTTTTTTTTTGTGGTTTTGGGGTAAAAATGTCTCTTGATGTCTCTTTTCATATGATTTACCCATGATGAACACTGTTGTAAAATTAAATAAAATGTAGAATAATCATGACTTTGGTGTGCCGGGACAAAAGTTCATAAACATGGATGTGTTGTTGAGTGTGTTTTGTGTTCATGGCATGAAGATGAACGTTTGCACTGAAGAGGCATTTATTTTTACACAGGTAGTTCTGACGGCATGTTGTATGTGAGTAGTTTGACAGTAAAGGACTGTTAAAGACTGGAATGTTAGAATATGTAGATGTACCTGTAGAATGCCACATTAACCTCAGATCAAGCGATCCCAGTGATCGTGCTTGTAATTGCATTTTAAAAAAAAAAATCCATTATTTATTATAATTATTTCAATTTTTTTTTTTTTTTACATTTTATTTTATTGCTTTCCATATAATTAACTATTATTTCTAACTTTTCCATGATTTCTTAAGCATTATTACAGTCTGAAAAATAATTTTGGGGGGTAAACATGAAATGTCAGAAAAGGTTGATTATTTAAATGAAAACCAGCACTGCAAAAAAAAAAATACATTAAAAAAAATGATACATGTCTGTATTTTTGTTCAAAGGGTGCTAAATCCTTTCCTATGCAAAATATATTGGTGGTTTAGCAGGTCGAGCTTGTTGTGGGCCATGTTGTGTGTTTTTGATACGGACTGAATTTCTCAATGCACTGTGTTCTGATGCAGGAGTGTTCAGGAATGTCTGTCCATGAATGTGTCAATAAACCAGTGGAATTATGGGAGATTATAATGGATGTGGTGTGTCTTGCCTCGCATGTTTGTATTATTTTAAATGTTCATGATATGTAATTGTTGTTTGTTTTGGCAAGTTGTTGAAATGATTTTCGTGGTGGAGGAATGCATATCATAGTTAACATGAATGAAGCTGACGCCTTTGATGCTTTCCCTGTCAGTTCATGTCTCTGGTCTCGAGCATGAGGACCGTAGAGA
This sequence comes from Carassius auratus, assembly GCF_003368295.1. NCBI lineage: Eukaryota > Metazoa > Chordata > Actinopteri > Cypriniformes > Cyprinidae > Carassius > Carassius auratus. The sequence goes on from NW_020525837.1 coordinate 29,130, forward strand.
ATCAATTTGAGCAGGTTTGGTAAGTGGGAGCAATAGGTTGTGACCTTGATGACCCTCTTCAGTTTGTCTGGAGAGCTTGTTTCACGTGCCTGATCTCATGTGTTTTCAGATTGTTTGTGTTGGGAATGGATAGATTCCTTCACATGGAACCCAGATAACACCAAAGAACATGAAGCAACATGAGGGAACAGTCAACACTGCATGTGAGTATAAAGTTGGGGAATACTGGTTTATTTCTATTTTGATGTCACTATAAATGTTCACAATTTGTACATTTTAAAAACATTTCCATATGTTTTCATGGCATTTAAATGATAATATATATTTATTTGGTGAAAAAATTGCAATAATATCTCACAATATTAAGTTTTTTATTTTATTTATTTATTTATTATTGTATTTTACACTTTTATCGAACCGGAAAAAAAAAGGATTAAAATATCCTAATTATTCCAAACTTTTTTTTTTTTTATTGCCAATTTTTGGGTAAAATATTACATTTTAAAATGCCAAAAAAAGGAAAAAACTTTTTTTTTTAGTTGAATGCATAATGTACAGGACATTTGAAAGCATCATAAAATTTGCCAAAGACTGTATAAACAAGTGTCTAATGCAGTGAGGGATTTGTCCCTAGTCAAAAAATCCTAAGGAATGCTAATGGAATCGATCAAATCCTACTGTCAGATACTTATTGTTGATTCCTTTAGGATTGATACTGAATTATGATTGGTTCAGATTCTAAAATGAGGCCTGATAACATAATATAATTTTCATACATCATCCAGATAAACTACAGCTTATTGATTTCGTGAAATATTCCTTCTAGTGGTTTAAATGTAAATGCATATGTACCTGTAAATGTTGGGGTCAGATGCTGTTGAGTGGATAATCTGTGGGACCATTGAGTCTGACCTCAGTGCCTGATAGCATCATTGTTCTGTCCGTCACTCGCTGCAGCAGATCGGCTGTGCAATGGAGGCCAAACAACAGGACAATAGAGAGTGAATGCTAATAAAAACATATGACATAAACCTGGGCCTCACATCCACAGCCAGTCTGGAAGAGTCCACAATGAATTTAACACTTCAATCACTCTTAATGTATGAATGTCATTGCATTAGATAAGAGAGTGGCAAAGTAAGGGCATGCATTTTACAAAGGAGACCTCAACAGGCACACTTTTCAGGCAAAAAAACATTGCATGGGTCAAAATTATAAAAAATTTTTATGCCAAAAATCATTAGGATATTTAAGTAAAGTAATGTTCCATGAAGATATTTTGTAAATTTCCTACCATAAATATATTAAAACATATTTTTTGATTAATAATATGCATTGCTAAGAATTCATTTGACAACTTCAAAGGTGATTTTCTCAGTATTTAGTTTTTCTGCACCCTCAGATTCCAGATTTTCAAATAGTTGGATCTCGGCCAAATAAACCACACATCAATGGAAAGTGCATTTATTCACCTTTCGGATGATATATTAATCAATTTCGGTTTGTGGTCCAGGATTCTTAGCAATGCATATTATAATCAAAAAATAAGTTTTAATATATTTACGGTAGGAAATTTACAATATCTTCATGGAACATTACTTTACTTAAATATCCTAATGATTTTTGGCATAAAAAAATGTGTATAATTTTGACCCATGCAATGTTTTTTGGCTATTGCTAAAAATATACCCAGCAACTGAAGACTGGTTTTGTGGACCAGGGTCACATATGTCCTAAGATTACATTATATCGTATATCATTAAGGTGAACTTTAGCTGACTTTTTTTTTCTAGATTACACATTCATATTTAATATCTAACCATGCAGAGGCCAGTAATACAGACAGATGTAGGTCACGTGAGCGTTTGGCTTCATTCTGTCAGATTACAAATCCATAAACAGCCCTTAAATGAGTTCAAATCCAGTTCAGCTCTGTTTTTCTTTCTAGATCTGTCTCTATATTTTCTCTCTCTGCTTTTGTCATTCATTATTGATGCTTGTTTTTGTGTGAACAGTGTAGAATGAGTTTTCTCCCAGCGAGAACACAGGGTTAAGTGTCTCAAGCTGTTGGAGTCACAGATGAGACGGTCGTTTTAGCAGAGAGATGTATTAAGAAGAACACACACATTAACAGACAGGTACAGAAACACACTCGTGGCAGCTGTGCTGGTTTCACAAAGACACAAGCATTGTAGAGGTCAGAGGTCAACCGACTTAGACTCCCACTCTCTCCATGTCCCCAAAATAACCGAAAGAATCTCTCTCCCATGGATGTATGAAGTCAAATCAGCAAGTTCACAGGTGTTCAGTCACAGGTGCAGCTCAGCAGTTCACAGAACAACACTTTTGCCATCCTTTTTTCTTCCTTTAAAATAAAGGTCATTTGCTTTCAGGGCGGTGAAATGCTTGTTTTCACTCAATCTCCTGTTAATCTTGAGTACCTATAGAGTAGTACTGCATCCTTCATAACTCCAAAAAGTCTTTAGTTTTATTATATTCATAAGAGAAAGATAGTCTGTACCGATTTTTCCTGGAAAAACACGACCGGCTGGAGGCGTGACGTGTGGGCGGAGCTAAAGAATCACGAGCGCCAGTAGGCTTTTGCGTTGAGAGCGTTTGGAAGCTGTGACATTACCGTGAGGAATAAACATCTCTTCCATACAACCATGGCTAACAGTCAGATTCAGCCGTTTATTTATGATCCAGAATCAGATCCAGAGGCTGAAACTGAACGAGAGCAGCAGCAGCAACGACTCGCTCCGAGCGGGGCTCGAACCCAGGTCTACGGCATGGGAGGGGACGCAACTAAACACGGAGGCAGAGATATTTGAAGCAGTTTTACTCACCGCCCGCGGTTCCAACACACGATGTGACCCTTTTTCGTTGGGATTGCCTCATCCTTAAGAAATAAACGATATGCAAATCCGTCGTCAAACTGGGCCTT
>NW_020525838.1:0-143601 GCF_003368295.1 Carassius auratus
TGCATTGTTGTTCTCATCCAAAGACGTGCAACTGCTATTAGCTGACAAACTTCCCTCTCACCTTCGACGTTGTTGTTGTCCTTCGCACTTACGTTAGGTCTGCGGAAAAAAACGGTCTATTTTTGGGTAGTTTTTGTGTCGTGACTAACTTTTCCACCTTCTCTTTTCTCTTTAAGGCCCCACTTTTATGTTTATATTTGTCCATCTTTAATTATCACGTAGATAGCCGCTATAGTAACCTCTCACATTGTTTACTTTCTTTTTCTTTTTGCCGCGACGTAAATAAATGATGGCGTAGTAGTCTACGGCAGCTGCGGAGTGCAAAAAAAAAATATAAACGCAAACAAGAAATGACGGAGAAATTAGACATTAGGAGAAAGAAATTACTACACATGATATGCATTAAATAATAAATTTATTGCGGACAAATTAAAAAATGTATTAAAAGCTGGGCCGCCCCCCCTATTTTTTTTTGTAAACGTAAAAAGTAAAAAAAAAAAATCATAAATTTAGGACTGAAGCGTCCATTATTTTATCAGACCAGCCATAGAGATAGGAAACTTTGTATAATGAAAATGCTCCTTAACGGTTTCATCCATTTGGGAACATAAGGTTTAATGTCATTGAAATTCATTGGGTCACTTTTTGTTTTTTGCAAAAGCTACTTTTTTGAAAATTAATATTTTTTTCACCCAAACCAGCACAAACCCACCCAACAGATAATTCTAAAGATTTCATTGGTCAATCAGCACTGATTATGGACTCAATATTGAAATAAATATCACTAAACCTAAAGTTAACCCTATTCTAGTATTACTGTTCAGATTCATCCAAAGTCCTTTTTATTGATGGGTGTTGAGTTGATCAATTAACTGCAGAGAACAAATTTGTGCTTAACCAGTTTGGGGGGGAAATCATGCAGTTTGTTCAAAGCTGGTTGCCAGATTGTAATGCCAACCAGAGCAGGGGAAGATTGAATCACACTACATACGTTATCAGGTGTGGGGCTACTTTTTGGCTATAACTCTTGAACAGAATTACTTATTTTCATAAGCTTTGGTACACCCAAGGAAAGGTTCACCTTGAGAATACCAAAAGATTGGGTGGGGGCTTGGCCATTTGTTTGTGCCAATATGGTGCTAAAACTCTGGGACTGTTGCCAAAATTTACCACCACCAAATTCAGTTGATTATCAATATTTGCCAAAATTTGGTGGGCATTTTTGACTTTCAGGTGCGAACTGATAAAATATGTAGATTATGTGTTACATGTACATTTGAAATTGAGACAAAGCATACTTGATGGGCCATTCAAACAGCGTTCCTCATTATCATTCCAATTATTTTATATTTCTCAATGTAAAAAATAAGGCCGTACAGTAAACGCTCAATTATTGATTCTTGCGGCTTTGTTTTTAATCCGTCCAGACTTGGCATTTCTCCAAATTCACATGCCCAGACCAGAAAAAGGCAGGAAATACAGGCCAACAAGAGCCCTATGGGCAACGTCAAAGAACAGCAGTCCTCCATGACAGATGGTTGAAATGGTGCACAGCTTAACAATGCCCCACCCATTCTATTAACATAAAAGAAAGCTTTTGTTATAACATACCAATTCCTGGCTGGAATTTGTCCAATGGTATGAGAGATTTTCAACAGTTTGCTGTTCAAGCCAAACAGATTAGAGTTACTGAAATGTTGAAACTGTGCGAGGAGACCAGGACTTTTTAAAACATATAACCTTGATGGTAAGATCTACATTGGTTGGTTTGGTTTGTGAAAAGAATGGTGGTGGCAACTTATGTTTTAGGGATGCTTCTCTTTTGCGTTGGGTGGGAAGACTTGAAAAGGGTTGGGCAAAGCGCGAGAAAAATCCTGGTGCAGCTTTCCATAAAAGCACTAGCAAAGCAGCAAAGTTGGAGTTGGAACATTACTGCAAAGACAGATTACAGAAAAATCAAAAGTATTGCATAAATTGAATTGTCTTTGAGTTTTAATGGTTTTCTCTCTTTTTTTTTCTGGCCATCGAGTGCCAAAAACATTACACATTTTGGTTGAAGAAAATGGATTAAATATTTATAGATATTTATATGGGTTGGATTATTTAATGCTTAAGAAATGCTGTACGGCACATTAAACAGTCCCTAAAACCCCTTTTAATTATAGGAAGCAACATTAATATGGCAAACACAGTGTTCAATAAAAAATTAAATATACTTACAGTAATTATCACAATAAGCAATTCATCTGCTAAATAACATCTGGCGAGTTTATTAGCCAAACAGTAAGTAATTTACAGTTACCAAGCAACATGGCATAATAATATAAATTTGAATTAGTGCAGTTTGCTGATGTTTATATAAGCTAATTCTAAACAGCTTTGAACATGGCTTATTCCGGTGAGATTTTAGAACAGTATCCCAATTCTGAAATGGAATTGAATTGCTCTCAAGATCACTGTCCACGCCTCAACAGCTAACAGAGACGTCTTTGAGAAAAATTTCTTTGCTCACCAATAATCTTACTTGTTCATTTTAAAAAAGGAAACTCTGAGACTCCAGTAATCCACACCAAACACTTCTCAAACATATTTTAATCCACAACGTGATAACAGTAACTAAAGATACAACACTGACATTTACAGCTTTTGAGTGTCACGGATTCAACTGGATGAAAATAAAAATTGATTAACAGGAAAACAAAATCGGCTTGTATTTTGTGTGTGGACAAAAGTTTTTTTTTTTTTTTTTTCCTCAAATGGAACCCATATGCTGGTTAACTCTAAACTTAAATGTATATAAATAAAAAATTTAATGATAAATAGACTGCTGCATTGCCATAATCTACATTAGTTTGATTTTTTTTGTTTTAAATTTATGAACCAAAGGCCTTAAGGCTTGTTGAACGCTTACTTAAATCTCACATATGTGTACCTCTTGTGCACAAAAAGCAAGCATCCATCCTGTTGTGCCTTAAAATGATTGCTCTATGCACATGTATCACCATCAACAAATGGAACCTGGTGAGGCAGAACACTGACCTTAGTAAAACATCTTGGGGAGATTTAGCAAACAACCTAATTTAAGTTTTTCTTTTCCAATTTGCTTCCTTCAGAAATCGCTGCATCAAAACCACCCTTTTGAAGATCAGTTTGTAATTTTCAGAATTTAGTTAAATGTGTAGAAGGCGATCAAGATTGCCACGTCAAGGCGCCACAAATCGTTAAACAAAAACAAGGACTGAACAACTAATGGATGCATGGAATGAGCAATATACATAATTAACTGCAGGACTGATGAGGACAACATTTTCTTGTTCAAGTGTTTGAGGTACGTTCAACCAATGGACAAGCAAGTCCACTGCTTGACGGGATTCTGAGAACTCTGAAAACTAAGAATTTTTTTTTGCAATTCTTTGTGGTCATGGTACCAACAAAACTGTAAAATCATGAAAAACTAGGATTGGCACATTAAAAGAAACAGAGGAATTTATGAAAAGTGGAGTGCAGAAGGAAACAAGTACATCGAGAAGGAAAGCGTACGAAGATTCAGTTATATTCAACTCATCTCAAAGAATAAGGCCATTTATTTTGCCCTGAAATTAAATTAATGTGTAAAAAGTGCCCCCAATTTGAACATGTTAGAGTCTAAACAAAAGTGTCATATGCAGTCTATGCCAGCAGACTAACATATTACAAAACTGGTGATGTCAAAAAACCTGGGTGACATAGACATCAGCAGGATCCAAGGACGAAGAAAGCCATAAATACCAACTTAGGTTAGGCTATCATTGTCTTTTCAAGCAGTAGCATGTAATAAATCACTCTACAATTTCAGTCTGTTCCCATGATCCAGTAAGACAGCAGTCCATGCCCATTTTTCCAACAAAAGGAGCATTCTGGGAACTGCATAGTCATAAATAAGGTTTTGCTCATCAGTCCAATCCTTCAGAAGTTAGATAAAAATACACAAAATAAAAGGTAGGTTGGGATGTGTTGAGGAAACAAAATACTGTGAGAGCAGAAAAAAGTATCCCATCTTTGGATTATGATGTCAGTAACTACTTGACAACAATGGAAAATTTGGAGGTAACTGCAATGCTCCCAATCCAGAGATAACCTTGGGTTTGTTTCCAGAAAATGCAACTCTGTGAAACAAGAAAAAAAAAAAAAAAAAAAAAGGAAACGAAACAAAAAATCTGCAGCAAGGGTCTATACAGAGTCAACAAGGGGATGGATCTGTATCACAGGCGACAAGTTAACTTGCAAGATTTTCTGTGCCTTTCTCCTCACCTCCTCATCCGTGACTGAATCATCTACTTTTATAACCTTCCATTCAAGACCATTGCCATTAAATCTAGAAACGTCTTGGCCATTGGTGAGTGCTGACTGGGACCAGTTATAGCTTTGGAAACGGAGTCGCCTCACTGAACCACTGTCCAGACCACTGGTCATCACATCAGGTTTACCTGATACAGTTTCCATCTTTTTATAAATGCTACCATCTTTAAGACCGAACCCATTCTGACAGACGACTGGGGCAGAGTCTCCAATCAGGGCATCTTCTACTTTGAACGGACACGACAAAACATGTTTGTTATCCAAGGCAACTACATTTGAGTTCTGACTGCCATTTTCGGTTGGTGAGTGAGGAATTCCGGAGAGATCCGGTGGCCTTCCCAGAGCAAAACTTGGGGCACTTTTTGAATCTGCACCAAAGTGAATTTGCAACCTTGCAGTGTGGCCTCCGGTCAACCCTTTTATGTTTGTTAGCTTGAGGCACTGCTGTGCTTGAACAGAATGTTTATTTAGCATTGTCGATGCAACATTCTGCTTAAGAGTGTCCACCGAGAGATTGGTAAGCAGGATCTTGGGTTGGTTTTGGAGAATAGTCTTTGCTGCTCTACTTAGCATCGCATAATTCACATCCTTGGTCTTGCTCAAAACTTTCCGCCCTTTCTTCTTGGAAGGTTTCGACACTCTCTGAACCTTGCTGCCAATCCTGGAAGTAATTGGCTCTGTGGTGCAAGACGTGTATCCATACACATCTTTGCTCCTCAAAATCACAGGCTTGGCTCCCTCCTTCCTCAGCTCTTGAAGAAAGGACACCATTTGTCTCTCGGTGTCCGACAGGTCCCTGGCCATGGGGTTAAAGACCCTAAGGGCCTCTTCGAGGGCAGTTTGTCCAGCTGGGGCAAATCTGGCCCAGGAATGGACTACTCTCCCCATGCCCTGCTCTTCACAATTCATGGTGCACCTTCACAGCTGGTATGCATAAGGACTTCAGGTGTCTGTGAATACGAAAAGGATATTAGTTTGAAGTTTTTCAATGGACGCATGAACTACAGTTTATCATTTTTACTATGAACAGCAGTGTAAACTCTGCAACACTAGTTCCAAATGGATTAGCAGAAATATGACTTGGCATCCCAACTTCAGTTGATCAAAAAACAGGTGGTCCTATCCCAAACACACAACATTGGTTGAGCTAGCAGTCCAACTGCGTTATCCATTACTCGTTAGTCTGAAAATTCTGCTGATAGTTAAGATTATATCTTCCTGGATGTAGACCTAGATTTAAACTACTCACTCTACATTATCCCAGTCAGTCTTGACTGATGCTGTTCGGCAAAATGTTTTTTATTTATTATTGTTTGCTTTAGGACAAATACTCTGTATTGCTCCAATGCTGCGATTTTCTGCAGGATCGAAAATCTGATATTGTGTATACACACCATGTTATTGTTAAGCCCCACGAAAGGCACATTATAAAGCACCATAAAGTTTTTGTGCACTGTATTTAAAGTGTTCTGAGACCGTTCCATAGTTTAATGTGAGGTTCAGGTGAATATTTAAGTTGCTGTATTCAATTTCATATAAACTATTCTCTCCGCTGCAGCTGTCGGTAATCCTCCACTCAGCATTCAAACTGCACGTTGCGTTCGGTTATGATAATCAAGACGATGAAACTCTCTCTAAAATGGTACAAAGTTCATATTATAATTGTTCTGTAAATAAAGATCAATGGTTTTGCATTAAAGGACATATTGAAAAATAACAGTTTTTAAATAGTTCTTTAAAAGTGCTCTTGAACTATAGGCCTAATACTTCACTAAATAAAGTATACTTCGCAAAGTAAAAAAGCTTGTAGCACTTGTATTCCATACAATCAAATTTGCATAACTGTCCCAAGAACATTTTGTGGTTGAGAAAATGACTTTAACTGTGAACTGGGCATTGACAGGAGTTCAAGTAGTGTAAAGTAATAGCCTTATACTATATACATATCTTCTTATCTATCATCTCCAAATGCTTAGTAATTTTTAGAATTTCTTTTTTTGAACAAGCATACACAATAAATGTTAGAAATTAAAAAAAAAGAGCCATAAGATGGATCCATGTTCAAATTCAATCAAACTGAACTATTTTGAGATCTGATAGTGTTTGAAAATTCCACATTGTTGAATGTTTTATTGCAAAATATTTGGCACTATGCCCATCGTAAAATACTGATATGCACTGATGCATCAAGAACAAAGTGTTCTGTAAAGCAAATTCCACATTTAGCAATTCAAGCATTCATGATTTTCTTTAAGGCTGTGTCTGAATGTTTGAATCACCTTACCAGAACTTTTTTTTCTCACTTCTGCTGACTGTGGGACATCGGAAGACGTGGAGGCGGATGTTGTAGTTCATGCACAAAATGAGAAAAAACCTTGGAGGATTTTGAAATGAGCCAAGAGGAGACTGGTTTCCTTCTCAAATTTAAGGAAACTTTGTTTCCTTTGCTCCTACATTTCCCAGAGGTGTGCGTGCGACGCATACATATTCAATCTTCCACTTGCACATCTTTGGTGTCCCGCAGTCAGCAGATGTTAGAAAAAAAAGTATTTATTATATTTGAAATTTGGATATTTATCTTATAAAAATGCATGGATTCACTACAGCCGGAGGCGTGTGAGGGATGTTTTAATACAGATGCGTTTTAATCCTTTATTTCACGTCTCCTGAACAGTTGACAACAAACACTTGTCTTGGAAGAGCAAGGACAATTTTTTATATAACTCCGATTGGATTATTTTGAAAGAAAAAAAGTCACATACACCTGGGATGCTTTGAGGGTGAGTGGAAGATGATGATTAGTGTATGATTTTTCATTCTCAGGTGAAAAGGCTGATATATTCTTTGTGCATATTATAGTTCAATACAAGTCAAAAGTTTGGACACTTTTCCATTCTTGTGTCCAAACATTTGACAGGTAATTATATATATATATATATATATATATATATATATATATATATATATATATATATATATATATATATATATATATATATATATATATATATATATATATATATATATATATATATATATATATATTCAATTCAAGTTTTTTTGTATAGCGCTTTTTACAATACAAATCGATACAAAGCAGCTTGTTTATTATATATATATATATATATATATATATATATATATATATATATAGACACACACACACACATACACATACATACATACACACACACACACTCCCCCTAAAGGATTATTAGAAACACTAATACTGTGTTTGACCCCCTTTCTCCTTCAGAACGGCCTTAATTCTAGGTGGCATTGATTCAACAAGGTGCTGAAAGCATTCTTTAGAAATGTTGGCCCATATTGATAGGATAGCATCTTGCAGTTGATGGAGATTTGTGGGATGCACATCCAGGGCACGAAGCTCCCGTTCCACCACATCCCAAAGATCCTCTATTGGGTTGAGATCTGGTGACTGTGGGGGCCATTTTAGTACAGTGAACTCATGGTCATGTTCAAGAAACCAATTTGAAATGATTCGAGCTTTGTGATATGGTCCATTATGCTGCTGGAAGTAACCATCAGAGGATGGGTACATGGTGGGATGGACATGGTCAGAAACAATGCTCAGGTAGGCCGTGGCATTTAAATGATGCCCAATTGGCACTAAGAGGCCTAAAATGTGCCAAGAAAACATCCCCCACACCATTACACCACCACCACCACCAGCAGCCTGCAGAGTGGTAACAAGGCATGATGGATCCATGTTCTCATTCTGTTTACGCCAAATTCTGACTCTACCATCTGAATGTCTCAACAGAAATCGAGACTCATCAGACCAGGAAACATTTTCCAGTCTTCAACTGTCCAATTTTGGTGAGCTCGTGCAAATTATAGCCTCAGCTTGAATCAGTCGGCCCATTCTCCTCTGACCTCTAGCATCAACCAGGCATTTTCGCCCACAGGACTGCCGCATACTGAATGTTTTTCCCTTTTCACACCATTCTTTGTAAACCCTAGAAATGGTTGCCCGTGGAAATCCAAGTAACTGAGCAGATTGTGAAATACTCAGACCGGCCCGTCTGGCACCAACAACGCCACGCTCAAAATTGCTTAAATCACCTTTCTTTCCCATTCTGACATTCAGTTTGGAGTTCAGGAGATTTTTTTTTTATTTTTACTTTATTTATTTGAACAGGGACACTGTAAAATATACATTAACCTTAAAAATTTACCAGGACCACACCCCTAAATGCATTGAAGCAACTGCAATGTGATTGGTTGATTAGATAATTGCATTAATGAGAAATTGAACAGGTGTTCCTAATAATCATTTAGGTGTGTTATATATATATATATATACAGTATTGTTCAAAATAATAGCAGTACAATGTGACTAACCAGAACAATCAAGGTTTTTAGTATATTTTTTATTGCTACGTGGCAAACAAGTTACCAGTAGGTTCAGTAGATTGTCAGAAAACAAACAAGACCCAGCATTCATGATATGCACGCTCTTAAGGCTGTGCAATTGGGCAATTAGTTGAAAGGGGTGTGTTCAAAAAAATAGCAGTGTCTACCTTTGACTGTACAAACTCAAAACTATTTTGTACAAACATTTTTTTTTTCTGGGATTTAGCAATCCTGTGAATCACTAAACTAATATTTAGTTGTATGACCACAGTTTTTTAAAACTGCTTGACATCTGTGTGGCATGGAGTCAACCAACTTGTGGCACCTCTCAGCTGTTATTCCACTCCATGATTCTTTAACAACATTCCACAATTCATTCACATTTCTTGGTTTTGCTTCAGAAACAGCATTTTTGATATCACCCCACAAGTTCTCAATTGGATTAAGGTCTGGAGATTGGGCTGGCCACTCCATAACATTAATTTTGTTGGTTTGGAACCAAGACTTTGCCCGTTTACTAGTGTGTTTTGGGTCATTGTCTTGTTGAAACAACCATTTCAAGGGCATGTCCTCTTCAGCATAGGGCAACATGACCTCTTCAAGTATTTTAACATATGCAAACTGATCCATGATCCCTGGTATGCGATAAATAGGCCCAACACCATAGTAGGAGAAACATGCCCATATCATGATGCTTGCACCTCCATGCTTCACTGTCTTCACTGTGTACTGTGGCTTGAATTCAGAGTTTGGGGGTCGTCTCACAAACTGCCTGTGGCCCTTGGACCCAAAAAGAACAATTTTACTCTCATCAGTCCACAAAATGTCCCTCCATTTCTCTTTAGGCCAGTTGATGTGTTCTTTGGCAAATTGTAACCTCTTCTGCACATGCCTTTTTTTTAACAGAGGGACTTTGCGGGGGATTCTTGAAAATAGATTAGCTTCACACAGACGTCTTCTAACTGTCACAGTACTTACAGGTAACTCCAGACTGTCTTTGATCATCCTGGAGGTGATCATTGGCTGAGCCTTTGCCATTCTGGTTATTCTTCTATCCATTTTGATGGTTGTCTTCCGTTTTCTTCCACGTCTCTCTGGTTTTGCTCTCCATTTTAAGGCATTGGAGATCATTTTAGCTGAACAGCCTATCATTTTTTGCACCTCTTTATAGGTTTTCCCCTCTCTAATCAACTTTTTAATCAAAGTACGCTGTTCTTCTGAACAATGTCTTGAACGACCCATTTTCCTCAGCTTTCAAATGCATGTTCAACAAGTGTTGGCTTCATCCTTAAATAGGGGCCACCTGATTCACACCTGTTTCTTCACAAAATTGATGACCTCAGTGATTGAATGCCACACTGCTATTTTTTTGAACACACCCCTTTCAACTAATTCAACTAACTGCCCAATTGCACAGCCTTAAGAGCGTGCATATCATGAATGCTGGGTCTCATTTGTTTTCTGAGAATCTACTGAACCTACTGGTAACTTGTTTGCCACGTAGCAATAAAAAATATACGAAAAAACTTGATTATTCTGGTTAGTCACATTGTACTGCTATTATTTTGAACAATACTGTATATATATATATATATATATATATATATATATATATATATATATATATATATATATATATATATATATATATATATATATATATATATATATATATATATATATATATATATAGAATACAGTATATGCATAAATAGAATAAATATACATAATTTTTTGCAATGATCACTCAGATGTGGTGATCCAACACTTGACGTGTCGTGACAGAGTAATGGAGGCAGGGCATTTAACAATTTAACAATAAACGTTATTAACCAAAATGGGTCATCAGTGCGCTGAACAGTAAACTTGATTCATGGATTTGCACTATATACCTCTGTAAATAAATACAATATACGTCTCGCACATATAAAATTCACGTCTCGCACATTTTACAAGAGACCTCCTTACTGAAGTCAAAGTGTTGACTGGTGTAACTCTCGTGAACGGGCCAGTGGATCTACACCAAATTTTTTTAAACAACAGTGATATGATATTTAAACATTTCCGATATTTCGATATACATTACCAGTGTTTCCCATACGTTGATTTATTTGTAGCGTTTGACTTTGTTGAATAAACATGAGCCCTGCACGTTTCAAAATCAAAATGCATCGTGAGTTTTTTACATTAATGTATATCTGAAGGGAACCGACTGTCTTCAGAAATGTTTGGATGGCATTTCCATTTTATCTGATAAAGAATTGTTCACGAGCTGAGCTGATTTGATTACAGCCGTTACTGGAGAAACCGTTAGTTCTACCGCTCTCACAGTGCCTCCTTGTTGGCGGAGTTTTTTTTTTTTTTTTGGAAAAGAAATTATAGAAAGTTCTATTTCTGCTGGTGCTTGTTATGATTTTTGCGTCTTTTAGTTTTAAATGCTTATACACTGCTGACTTGTTTGTTGCATTATAGAGTGCGTGCCTCTCACTCTACACTGGTTGGTATTTGATTGCATTACGTCACTGTTCAGTAGGGTTGAATAATGAAACCCATACCTATGGAACCGGTATAAACCAAACGGAATGAGAAAGCAGATATCTCAGAAAATCTAGCCCTTAACTCATAGGAACGCATTAGGGCTGGGACAACGTGTCGAGGTCATCGATGACGTCGACGCAAAATATGCGCATCGATTCGTCGACCTGTTTTTATTTCTCTAAAAACAGCGCTGAATGTACGCGATGGCCGGATCAACATTCTGTCCAACGTTATATAACCAATCCAGGGGTTTTTCTGCATTGATCTTTTTTCTTTTTGGCGGCTGTCAAAGCCTTATTTGATTGGTGAGTGAATGACTGCTGCACCTGACAGGGCGAGAGAGAGAGCCCCGGCTGTGCGCGTGCACTCACAGTCTTCAAACAACACGAGCACTTCTTGCTCTGTCTCTCCCTTGTGCATATTAATCAAAATCATTAAACACAATAGAAAAAGGGCGAAACACCAAAGTTTCATGCGCGCTCGTTCACTCACAGTCTTCAAACTACACGAGCGCTGTCTTGCTGTCTCTCTCTCTCTCTCCCTCGTGCATATTAACCAAAATTATTAGACACAATAGAAAAAGGGGCGGAACACCAAAGTTTCACGTGGAGCATTCAGAGATTTTTTTTCTCCATGCTGGCTCCCACTGTTAATAATTTTTTTTTTTTTTTTGGAAAAGCACTCTCTGTATTAGCTTAAAGCCCTCAAGTTTACATTGGTTACTGTATTCTTTCAATTGCTCTAAACAAGTATTTTGGGTGACCTTTTTTATTGAATACTAGACATCAAACTAGGCCCTATGTGTTCAGTAAGCTTGTTTCAGTAAGCTTTGTGTTTTCAAGGCTTCAAGGTTTTATTGAATGCTATCTCTATAAAAGTGCAAAGTAATGCATTCTTAGTCAGTCTTTTATTTTGTAATTTTAAGAGCAATAAACATATATTGCAATATTAAGGAATTCATGTTTTTTTCATTCACATATGTAAATCAACATGTATAAATTGTTAGTAGTCAATTAATGGGGAGATAATTGAAATCGAATCGGTCTGGAAAAATTAATCGTTAGATTAATCGATGCATCGAAAAAAATAATCGCTAGATTAATCGTTTAAAAAATAATCGTTTATCCCAGCCCTAGAACGCATACTTTAATTATATTTAAATATACTTAATTTTATTATACTCACTTCATACATACACTACTGTGCAAAAGTCTTAGGCACGTTAGTATTTCCACCCAAAAGAATGGTGTCCAGCCAGTTATTTATATCTTTTGCTGTAGTGTGTCAGTAGAAAATATCAGTTTACATTTAGTTTGTTTCACTTTCATCTGTTTCTTCATGTAATCACAGACAGATTTGATGATGGTGAGATCAGATCTCCATGTGGAGCACCGGCTGTTGACTGCTTGTGCATTCAAAAATCTCACTAGATTATTATTAAAATTAATGACAAAATGAATCTTTGGAAATGTAAACTGGTATTCCCTACTGACACACCACATCAAAAGATATAAATAACTCTTAAAACCCTTTTTGGGGTGAAAATACTAATGTGCCTAAGACTTTTGCACAGTACTGTACTTTACAAATGACATGGTTGCTACTTTATAATGAATGACCATAAAGTAATCCACAGAACTGATTAAAGACAGTGACAGACAGCACTACTTTAAACTAAATACCACACTGAATTTATTTTTATTTGATATAAAAAATACATGAAATCAGTCCTGGAGAAATCAGATACCATGAAAAATGAGATTCCTGCAACCATTTTTCGGATACTATGTCTAGCCCCCCCCAAATATACAAAATATTTCCCAACTGTATAAACTATCTTAGTCATACATTCCACTGCATAGTTTTTCAATTATAAAACACATCTTAGACATGATTTGAGCACTAGAAAAATACAATAAGAATAATTTGAGCAATAAAAATAAATAAGAAAAATAAAAAAAGACTTAACTATGTATGCCAATTACAGTACATGCTGAGATTGCTAGAAATCGAGCATTTACACTGATTTCTGCTCATATAGTCAATTATCATGTGTTGACATGATGGTAATCATACAAATGTGCCAGATTGCTAAGTTACACCTCCATCAGATGACAGGTGCGTCACAGCGCACGTCACAAGAGAGCGCCAGAATTCAAACAAACTATATTCCGCTTATCTTAGTTTTTTTTTTTTTGTGTGGATAGTCTCATTGTGTTTGTGACACTGTATGATACAAAACCATGCTGTTTTTTACTACCAAGATGCAGTTGTCTGAGTGCGAGTTATTCCATAATGGACACAAACAATACTGTCGCTGAAGAACTGAAATGTAAACAAAGGAATTATCAACCATATTACAATGTTATTGCTTCGTTGGACAAAACGTGCTCTATGTCGTTCAGTGGACCCTTACCTTTCTAGCTTAACTGGGATTTACAGCTGGATTGTGTTTATGACTCGTTATTATGATGAATCTGGTATGGACTGCATTTTTATTCTTCATGTTCTGATGTGTACTGCTTACACAAATTTAGCATATACATTCTTTATAAGCTTTTCATCTGTCGTGATCTGTCGCAGATGTTTGAGGCTTAGATAATTATAAAGATGTTTGTCATGATTAATTTTGTCCCGTTTCATTTAATCTATTCTTAAACATTCGACATGTGCAAACAGAGGTCAGTGCATGGGTATCCAGTTGTGGGTTAACAGGTTAAACTTTTTTAATAATTAATGTACATTAGTTTAAATTTTTACAACTTATGTTTTAGACAATGTTAGTTGCACTATTTTAGTGTCAATGTATGTTACCATGATGGTGTTTTGTATTTGTGTTGCTTATATTGCATGTACTTCTGCTTGTGGAAAAGTTACTTTTGGTGAGCTTTGAGTCATCCTGTGGCTTTTTTATTACCACTTTTGTTTTTGAGTGGTTGTCAGTATATTATAACACTGTGTCTACACTGGACACCACTGATGCCTTGTACTAACAAATAAAACAAATGTACAAATGATTTGCAATGTCCACTTTGTCATGTCTGGTGCAGACATGGTGTCAGGTACAAAAACAGATTTTAGTACTTCAGTAGGTTAGTATATTACACCAGTTAATGAAAAACAGGTTTTTACTGTAAATTTAAGTTCACCTAGGTAACATCTAAAATATTACATCTGTATTTTTTACAGTTAATTTCTGGCCACCACAGCTTCCACCATTTTGAGCACCACTTGGCAAGGCTCAATCGATAAACAACGCATTATGGGGGTAACACTGAAGCTGATCTTTTACCCATAGTGTGTGCATTGATTCAGTGCATTGATCATTGTTGATGCCTGTCATGAGAAATCCCCTGAAACATTGAAAGGATACTACAACAAAGATATCACTTTCATCTTTGGACAACTGATGGCAAACCAATATATTTTCACAAATATATGAGTGGTCTCAAGGAAAGACAGATGTTGGTCCACACACTCAGTCGACCTATCTCTGTTTAGGCTTCTTGAGAGCAAAATCAATGAAATTTTTAGCAGAGAAAAACAATTTAGATGACATTTTCAGAGAATGTGCCTTTAATACAAGTACACTTTTTCTTACAGCAACTGGCAGATTTTTTATTTGTTTCGACCATAAACAACTTAAAAAAGTGAAAAGATCTGCCAGTGCAGTAAGGTAAAACACACCAGATTATTGATGATTCAAATCAATAAAGGCTAAGTAATGATTTTGGGAAATGATACTCATTTAAATGTAAAAAAAATTATAAAAAAAAAAAAAATTATAATTTTTTTTATATATAAAAACACCACCTACATCACTCAAATTACTTCAATATCATAGCAATAAAGAAAAAAAGAAATCAACAACTTGGCGTCACCTGGCCACTAGGATGGCAAAACCATGACCAACAGTACTCATATATTGCTTTTCCATTACCGGTAACAGCTCAACTCGATTCGACTCGCTTTTTGCTCCGTTTTCCATTGCAGATAGTACCTCCACAATAGTACCTGGTCATCATAGCAATGCTGCAGTAAACTGCCGTGACATAATCTTCTACGCGACACACACCCGCTACCCACACACATAGGACAATGGAGGAAATCGAGTGTATGGATGAAACACCTCCTGACCATGGCGTATTCTTCTGAGTTAGCATAATAGTAAAGGGTATATCACGCAATCTCTGTCCAAACTATTTAAAAATTGGTGGGGTTATTCAGGATACTCTGTCCGGCGTGTGCAATGATGACGCAGTGAATAGTGATTATTCTCTCTGACCAATCTGCAGTCTGGATTGTTTTCATGTCAGATTTTAGGTATCGCCTTAGCTCGCCAGAGGTGATACGAAAAAAGTATCTGGAAGCAGGTGCAGGTACAACTTTTACACAGTGGAAAACCAAACAAAGGTGAGTCAAGTCGAGCTGGTACTGTGTAGGGGAAAAGCACCAAAAGAAAAGATTGATTCATCTTTTTGTTTCATTCTTGGATTGAATGGGCCTTACAAGACTTATGGAGACACCCGATTCTGAAGACTAGGGCTGCACAATGTGTCGTTTAAGCATCGATATCGCGATGTAAGAATCCACGATAGTCACATCGCAGGATGTGCGATGTAGGCTGTCGTAGTTTATCCGTTATTCATTAACTGTATGGGCCAGCTGCTCCCCGGCCCTTGACGAATGTGATTTGCGGAGAGAACGCGAGAGAAAGCGCGTGCAAGAGAGAGAGCGAGAGACAGAGAGAGAGCGCTTCAAACAACATGAGCGCTGTCTTGCTCTCTCTCCCTCGCGCATATTAATCAATTGACACGATGGTGTCGATGTTTAAATCATTTAAAATGAAAATGTAAATCTGCTCACCCCATGTTTGTTTGTTCAAAAAAAATTGGATTAGATTTCATATCGCAATAAATCGCAGAAAAATTTTATATCGCAATGTAATTTTTTCTCAATATCGTGCAGCCCTACTGAAGAGACCCTGAATCATGACAACCATCATCAAAAGAAGATGCCATTAATGTAGAACCCGATATTAAGAGTTCAAATGCAGAGCAATCAGATTTGTTTGAGGAGTTCACTCATTCAAAATGGACGACCACACAAAAACAAAGTGGAACTGAAGAGCAACTATGATATCCAAAGTCCTACTCACATTGCAACCAACTAGGGATGTAACGATTAACTGCAAACCGTTCGAAAATCTACAAAATAATGTCACGATTCAAATCGATTGAGATGCCAAACAAATCACAATACAATTAGAGTAGGAGTTTATATGAATGTATCTCTGAAGGGAACTGACTGTCTTTATATATATATATATATATATATATATATATATATATAAAAAAAAAAAAAAAAGTTTACTTGGTATTTTCTTTTAATCTTGCCTCTGAACAATTCATATTAAACTAGTGTTCATAACCGCAATGCTGCTTTGTTTACACCGGTAACCCAGGAAAAAAACACTGCATCATTGCTGTTCATAAGCACCACCTGCTGTCAGAGAGTGAATCTGCATCTCATTCAGCTTGTATGCGGTTTCGTGCAGATATGTTTTATGTATAATAGTTTTAAAAAAACTTCCATTTTAAATGGAAAGAGCACAGACAAATCCTTAGTTTGTGCATATTAAGATATTTAATTTTATTTGTATATATAACTTGTTTGACTTAGGGTTTGTATTAAAATTAAAACTTTAGTCTTGTTGCATTTCAATTTTACAAAGAAACATGCAGCAATAGCAGAATCACATACTCACAATGGCCAAACATTTACATCTACATAAAATCTATTTCTTGCCTTAAAACAGAAGTGAAACCACTGTATTTGCAAATGTGGCGCAGAAACAACTTACGTAATAAAATGTAATGATTTTGCGATAAAGTGCTTTAACATACATTGAGCGTACATGTACCTCTTAGAATCTGCAGAGACATCTATTTGTTATGAATGAATGTAAGGACTGAAAATATCATTTTAATATTTTTGTACAAAATAATTGTAACAATACTACGTTGCACACTTGCACTTCGTTGCTAAACTTATATTGCACACTAATAGATGTTGTGGTAATATATGCATGCTTACAGGATTAAATGTTTCCTGTGCATTTACATTGCAAAGACAGGGGAAGTCATGGCCTAGTGTTTAGAGAGTTTGACTCCTAACCTTAAGGTTGTGGGTTTGAGTCTCAGGCTGACAATACCACAACTGAGGTGCCATTGAGCAAGGCACCGAACCCTAAACTTCTCCCCGGGCGCCGCAGCATAAATGGCTGCCCACTGGTCCGGGTGTGTGTTCATGGTGTGTGTGTTCACTGCTGTGTGTGTGCACTTTGGATGGGTTAAATGCAGGGCATGAATTCTGAGTATAGGTCACCATACTTTGCTGTATGTCTCGTCACTTTATTTGATGTGTTTTCATCATTTTAGAGTATTTATCATCTGTAACGTCTAGAAAATGTAGTTTTAAGAAAATAATCAGATGTTAAGAGCCGCTCACACTTAATGCACTCCTGCATTATGAAAAATTGAAGTGCAGCACATGGCAAGTTTAAAGGATTTTTATTCATCCGATTTATAAGTAGTGACAGATTTTTCGTATAGTGTGGCACACTGAGGGACTTGTTCAGAAAAGAATAAAGTTGAGTCTTACTTTGGCCACAACTTTCTCTGTTTATGCTAATGGAATGATTTTTGGTGACAAATCTTATTTTGACCCATATTTTGGGAAAATACTTTGAAATTTTTCCAAAAACTCAATGGTACACTGTGGGCAAATTCCCTACCCTTTCGTTATGTTCATGGATGAAAACGTCCTCTAAATTTAACTGCTGTAAAAATGTATCAGATAAATATTTTTCAAAAATTTATTTGCATAAATTTATTAATCAACCTCAGTCCTGATCAAAACTACCAAATGTTAAAAAAAAATCCAAGATTTTAATTCTTTAATTACAAAGTTCATAAATATTGGGCATGTCAAAGATTAGTAACAAGATTGGCTTTGATGCATTGTTAGTTTTTGTGCAGCATTAGATTTTAATTTTTTCTCTCTCATTTGTTGTTAGTGGCTGTTTTTACCCCATTGACTTCCATTATAACAACATTTTTTTATTGCAAAGCCATGACACCATATAATCATGCATTCTTGATTGTTTGTGGTTTTCCCTTTTGGGAAGAGGTAAAATTTGTTATTTTTACAGTTGATCACTAGGTGGGACCATTAACCCTTTAGATAGGCCTGTGCAAAAAAAAAAGGCTTAGTTTCTGGCTTGTATATGGAGTATAACAGCAAATTATAGTGTTTGTGTGTGTGTGAGATTCTTGATTGTTGGTGGTTTTCCCTGTTGGGAAGAGGTAACATTGGTTATTTTTTACAGTTGTTCACTAGGTGTGACCATAAACCCTTTAGATAGGCCTGTTTAAAAAAGGCTTAGTTTCTGTCTTGTATATAGAGTTACAACAGCAAATTATAGTGTGTGTGTGTGTGTTAGAGAGAGAGAGAGAGAGAGAGAGAGAGAGAGAGAGAAAGAGAGAGAAAGAGTGTGTGAGAGAGACCTTTGTGCACATACCTTGATGTATCTGAAAAAAATCAAAATATGCACCTCAGCTCTCAGAACTACACGGAGTAAACTAAAAAAAGTAGTGTGTTTATGCTCCTGCTACCTTCTGATGGTGACAAGAACGGATGGCCTATGTGTGAAATGCTCATCTTTCTTGATGGTAAAGCCAGTTTAAAACCTTAAAATCCTGTAAAAAAATCTACTTTGCATCAAATTTATGAACAATGTATTCTGAACCAAAATGCAATACCTACTTCAAATAAGCTGCAGCTCGCTGGAGGGGTCAAGCTGCATAATCATTTCTAAAACTCCAGTACAAGTCAAGCCCTTTCTCGTGTTGCTTGCTTCTCTTCTCACCATTAAATGACCAGCACAATGGCATGCAAGTGTTTAAATCCACGTACTTTGCTTTTGTTTAGTCTATACTCATCACCACCATTAAAAGGCAGCAGGTGCATAAATACACTTTTGTTTACTCCATGTAGTTCTGAGAGCTGAGGTGTACATTTTGATTTTCTCAAATACATCAAGGTAAGTGCGCAAAGGTCTCTTTCACACACTCTCTCGCTCTCTCTCACACACATACACACACAATATAATATGCTGTTATACTCCATATAGCTTCATATACAATTCAGAAAGTAAGATTTTTTTGCACAGGCCTATCTAAAGGGTTAATGGTCCCACCTAGTGATCAACTGTAAAAAATAACAAATGTTACCCCTTCCCAACAGGGAAAACCACCAACAATCAAGAATCTCACACACACAAACACTATAATTTGGTGTTATACTCCATATACTCCATATAACGCCATACACAAGCCAGAAACTAAGCCTTTTTTTTTTTGCACAGGCCTATCTAAAGGGTTAATGGTCACACCTAGTGATAAACTGTAAAAATAACAAATTTAACCTCTTCTCAAAAGGGAAAACCACAATCAAGAATGCATGATTATATGGTGTCATGGCTTTGCAATCAAAAAATGTCATCATAGTGGAAGTCAATGGGGCAAAAACAGCCACCAACAACAAATGAGGGAGAAAAAATTTAAATCTAATGCTGCCCAAAAACTAAAAATGCATCAAAGCCAATGTTGCTACTAATGTTTGACATGCCCAAGACTGTTATAAAAAGTAAATAAAAAATCCAGCCACAATAAGTCTTATATTGAAAATAAGTAATTTTGTGTGTTTTTTTCCCCCAAATCAGTGACATCATTTATGAACTTGGCAATTAAAGAGTTAAAATCTTGGATTAAAAAAAAAAAAACATTTGGTAGTTTTGATCAGGACTGAAATTGATTAAAAGATTTATGCACAAAAAATGAAAAAAAAAAAAAAAACGAATCTGATTTTTACAGCAGTTTAATTGAGTGGATGTTTTTATCCCGAACATAACGAAAGGGTAGTGAATTTGAGCAATGCACAAGGGTTAAACAGTCCTTGATGAATTGTTCACAGCAAGATTAATTACATTTAGAAAATAGACAAAAATGTTTTTATTTCAGGTTAATTTATGTGAAATTTCATTTCATGCCAATCACTGTTATGTAAAGAGTCCATATTTTACCCACCCCCCAAATTCATAACAACAGTCCTTTGTCTTAAAAATGACATTGAGCTGCCATGTTGCTTTTCTAAACACTAAGCAACTTGCAAATGGCAACATAGCAAACGTTTACATTGTGACAATATACAATCATAAAGATAGAACACAATAACAAATAATGTGTGAATTAGAGCTGCACGATAAATCGCATGCGTTTATCATGCGCATCTCGTCAGTAAAGCTGGTTCTGTGATTAGTAGTAAATCTTCAGCACATGCTTTCAGATGGAGCGGCATTTACTACGAAGAACCGTAGTTCACTGACAAACTACACAATATCGCATTCATTACCAGTGATGTATCGCTAATACAGAACTGGCTTTACTGACTAGGGCTGTCACTTTCAGTTCGATAATCGATTGCACAATCGATCAGACCAACAAAAAAATTTTTCAAAATGAAAATATGGAATCGATTTTAACCAAATATGTACACTATTATTTTTAAAAGAATTAAACAATAAAAAAATATAGATGTAACAAAACTCACAAACAAGCAGAAAAAGAAAATAAAGAATTTCGAAAGTGCAGTATGCGTTGCGAAAGCTAGACAAAAAAAATACCAGAAATTTGAAACGTCTATAAGACCCAGTGACCTCGAAAGCAACCTCTTATGGGCCTTTCACACAGGACGCGGAATGCCGCTGGGTTCAGCGTTTCCCTTCCGATACAATGCAATTTGCGCTGCGCTATGGCGTATGCGGAGTTTTAAAAACTTTTAGCGGGAGCTCTTTCATAGTCTGCTATTCATCCTTTCGGTCAGCAGCAAACATGTATCTGTACTGCTGTAAGAAGCGAGCGATAGCGCTAGTCCTGCTGATGAGAATTAAGAGAGAAGCAAAGAAGAAGAGGCTGTGGGTACGACCTCAAACTTGTATTGTACAGCTCAGGAAATTCTGACACACACAGTACTAGCCGTTCATTCATTTTGATTTCCGTGCTTGTTTGGATCCCCTGATTCTATTGGTCACACTGGTAATCGTCACGAAGCGCAGCGGCAAAAGTTGAACTATTTTGAACTTTGACCATGGCGTGCGCGCAAGCATGCAAATTATGTGCAATATAAGAAATATTGCTGACTTGTGCGTTTCCAGTGCTCTCTTTAAGTTCATCCGTTATTTGACGTTGAAAAAACAAACGTCTTTTTTTAGACAAGTGACAGCCCTATTACTGACGAGATGCGCATGATAAACTAGAGGCGCTCCGATCACGATCGGCCGATCGTTAATGCGAATCTCGTCAGTAAAGCCGGTTTTCTAATCAGCGGTAAATTCCATCAGGTGCGTGATTTCACATAGAGCAGCTGTTACTACACAGAGCCGTTGTTAACTGAGAAGATGCGCCAAAAAACGCTGAAAATGAAGTGGATTTGCGCATCTTCTCTATTAACAACGGCTCTGTGTAGTAACAGCTGCTCTGTGTGAAATCACGCACCTGATGGAATTAACCGCTGATTAGAAAACCGGCTTTACTGAGGAGATGCGCATAACGATCGGCCGATCGTGATCGGAGCACCCCTATGATAAACGCATGCGATTCATCGTGCAGTCCTAGTGTGAATAGTCTCTTAAAAAGACATGAAAGAGCACTTTATGACATTTACAATTTAGAGTAGTAGGTGTTTTTCAAAAATTTGCGGAATATTATTCTGAATAAGTATAACGCATAATTTTAACATGTTCTTTAACAAACATCTTGATATGATAGTTAATACTGGAAGCTAATTCCATCCAAAAACATAAATTATTGCAAATTTCTAGTTTGTATACAAAATGTATTTTATTTAGTTTAAATGTAATACGCCGTCCAAGTAAAGTTCAGCCAATTCTGACAATTTTACGCAGTCTAACTGAAAAATAGGCATGTCTTTTGTTTTGATGATTATTTGTAATGAAATCTTTACTTTATACCCATGTTTGTATTTTAAATTCACAACAAACACATGAATACAGACACCTCTTTTTAGTAGCTAGATCGCGCGCGCAGCGCCCCTTAACTGCGATACTTCACGAGGTTTGACGTAACCAAGCGCATACGAAAATACAGATCCGGTCTTTACACGCTATATTAATCTTCCTTAGCAAACAAAGCGTTAAATAGATCGAATGATATGTAAGAAGCCAACTGATACGGCGAAATAAGAGATTTGTAGCAGTAAACGTCAATAATTTCGAATTATATTCAATAACATTTCAAATGGCGATCCAACACAATACAATAGAGCAACATTCAGCTGGCGAAAAGGAGAGATAAACATTCGTCTGATACTTAGAGGTTGAACAATACCTCGCAACTGGACCAGATGAAAACGATTCAAAAACAACAGACGTTTTTCTGCCCCACTTTGGGTGTCTACTTGAGAAAAAACTAATACGCAAAAAGCCAGGCTAAAATGTAGTTGAGCATAAGCCATATACGGAGACTTTATGACGAGCCTGCTTTAAGTAAATGTCATACAGCTGTAACACGCGCTTCCTCCTCAAAATAAATACATAATTTTTAAATAACGTCTTACCTTTAACCGAGTCCCTTATGAGAGCATTGAAATGAGAGCTGCTGAGCTCCCTGCCATGAAACAAAAATGGCTCTCAAAGCCTCAGAGGGCGAGAGTCTCGGAGTGGCTGACTGGAAGAAGGGGCGGAGCTATCGCGAAAATAGCTAGCTGAGGTTAAAAATTGTTTATTTAGTGCAAAAGCATAATTTCATTTTGTTGTGGGCAATGGTTCAGAAATATGTATGTAACATGGAAGGAAAAACTGACCACGGATCATTAAATTATTAAACATTTAATGTTTAATATCAATAGTAATGCAGTCAAGAATCGTCATACAAAACTTGGTATAAATATAACAAATGTACATATATATATGTTTAATAAAAGTATTACAAAAGGGTGATTACGTTCCTACAGGATTTGCAGATTAGTGGTGGGGGATGGGCAATCAAGAGCCCAACCCCCAAAAATGGGACTGAAGAACATATGCTCGACAATAATGATGGGAATGTTGGAATGTCCAACTTTGTACTAGAAAAAATATAAAAGAACACCACTTGAAGTTGAACTTCCAAATTCGTTTTTCACAGATTTCACAGAGGTGTGGCTGTATGACATTATGTTAGCATGGCGTCTCTCAGAGAGGTGAAGACAATTCACTTTTAAGGAAATAAAATGCATCAAACTTTCCACCATACAATATAATAAAACCTCTCTAGCCAACATTTGGAGAGACTTATGAGTATAACATGACAAATGATCCTCCATTTTGATTACTGTAGAACTACACACAGTACTACATTGCATTGCTGATCCTTAACAGTTTGGTTGCTAGGAGATTTTTTTTTTTTTTTTTGATGATGATAATAAACTGCAATGCTAAAGACAGCATTGCTATGTTGTTTCCTTACAGATAATGGAACATCTTCATAGTCAGAAGTTGGACATTTCAAGGTGGATTGTCACAAAGTTTAGAATGAAATTTTTGAGTAAATTTTTTTTCTTGACACATTGTTTTTACTGGTAACATTGGACACCTTGTAGTGAACTCAATATGCCTTCATCTAGCTCATACAATACTGTTGCTAACCACTAATGGCTTTATTAGATAGATGATCATAGCGACCATATGCTTTCTTCTAATGTTTTTGCCTTGTTTATTTTGGTTTGGAGGGACATCGTCCCAGTCCCCTGATGGCGGCCATTTTATGTTTTGGTGGATGGGTCAATAACAGTCTAACATAAAAAATAAGGACAACGTTCTGCGATTTAAAAAAACGTAAATATTATACACAAATGAAGAAAAGACATGAATGCACTTTTCTTTTCTTTTTTAAAATCTTTGATATTTCAGCATTTGTTGAATTTTAGTGAAAATTATACTGTACATCTAAAGAAGCATTAGAACATTAGCATTAGCTTTCTTTGCTCAGGCATGTTGTTTAGTTGTAGCTAAACCTTGGTGGTGTTAGCTTTGTTGCAAGCAATGGTGCCCAGCAATGGCAGAAATACATCTTTGGTGAGGTGTATAACATTAAATGAATAATTCCAATCATGTGGATTGTTGAGGTGATCTGACTTTTTTTCTTTCTTTCTTTTTTTTTTTTTAATTGATCAGTCTTAGGCCAGAAATCAACAAAAATCTAATATCTGTACTGAATGGGGAACTCAAGCTTTATCTAGAGACCAGAATATCATAGAGCCTTGGTGATGGGCTATTTTTACTGAGGTTAGTGTGCATGCACATAGCAACCATCCAGAGCACCCTAGCAACTGCATAGTAATGTGCTAAAAACAACCACATTGCAATGCTATGGCTTACAGCCTAGTATAATACCAGTGGCTTTTTCACAAGCAAACACCAATTACATTTTCTTCAGAAAAACAAACCTCACCTCACCTCACCTCCATCTGGTGGCCATAGGAAACAGTGAACATTGGAAATATGCTTATAAAATGGTAAATATTTGTGCCAAATTTCTGCCCTTTCATTTCCTGCTATGATTATAACTGAATATTGGCATGTAGATGTAATTCAGCCCAGGACTCTTATCAAATGTGAAGTTTGGGGCAGATCGGACATTGCATGTTTAAGCTAGTTTAAAACAAGTAATTTCCTGTTGCCAGCAGGTGGCGGTATGATTATAACTGAAATATCGGCCTTAAGATCTGTTAAGCCAAGGACTCTTATCAAACATGTGAAGTTTAGTGCAGATCAGACATTGCATGTTTAAGCTAATGTGAAACAAGATATTTGAACACTGGCATAATTGGACACTTGCATTTCGATGTGTTCAGGCCAGGACACTTATAAAACGTGACGTTTGAGGTAGACTGGGCAGTGAATGCATGAGTTACAACAACTTCCTGTTTCATAGCATTAATAGCATGCTTTAGCACTTAGTAAGTGTTGCCAGCATGTTTGAGAATATATATAGTATGTTTAGCACACAATGACATATTTTACAGTGTTGCTAATAGTGTAAAACAAGTTACTTCCTGCTGCCAGTAGGTGTCGTTATAAATATAACCAAATATGAGCATGTAGATTCCTTCAGGGCAGGACTCTAATCAAACTTGTGTAGTTTGAAGTAGACTGGAAATTGTATGCACGAGTTGCATTAATGTTCTGTTTCATGCATTAATAGCATGCTTTAGCACTTAGCTAAGTGTTGCTAGCATGTTTTAATATGTTTCTAGCATGTTGACAGTCTATTAAACACTTGTTGACACTTTTTAATATGTTTCTAGGAGTCCATAACAGAGTTAAACATGTCACTTCCTGTTGCCGGCAGGTGGCACTATGACTATAACTGAATTTGGGCGTGAATGTTTGTTCAGAACAGAACACCTATCAAACGTGAAGTTTGTGTCACGCTGTCTAGTCTCTGTTTCCCTGGGTATCCACTAGTGAGCTCACTTCCCCTTAGGCACTTCACCGTAGGCACTAGAATTCCTCTAGTCTGGTCCTGTCTCCAGTTAATTGCACCAGGTGCAGGCAATATATTGTCATTAGCCTCCTTATAAATACCAGTCTTTCCCTGTTGTTTGTATGGAGTCCTTACCCTTCGTGTATGCAGCTTTCTCGTATTCCGAGTTCTCTCATTATCTTCTCGTCCTCAGAGTTCCCGTTCCTTTTCCTTGCCTCTTCCCTACTTGTTTATTTATTTGTTTGTTTGTTTTCGGACTGTCTGTATGGATTTGACCTCTGCTTGTTCGACTACGATTTGGATTACCCTATATTGATATTAAACATCTGCGATTGAATCTCGCTCTCTCCCTGTGTCTCTCTGCTGCACAATTCGTCACAGTTTGGGGCAGATCGGACATTGCTTGCCGAGTTACAGCACCTTAACTATTTCATGGTGAAACATCAAATTTTGTCAGGCGCCAGGGACACGCCCCTTGACAAAAACTCAAGATCTTCACAGTTTAACGTCACAAAGGTGTTATGATGACCCTTACCAAATCTGAAGAAGATCCGTTTAAAAATAAAGGATTTTGTCAATGTACGAGGCATGGAAATGGCAAAAACTGCACAAAAATTTTACAGGAAATTCAAAATAAAGTAGGTTTTGGATTTTGTACCAAGATAATTTTTTTGTAGGTAATGGTCTGTTACACGTGTGTACGACTATTGAGCCATTTTGCCACACCTAGTTCTGAAACCTATATCAATAATAGGTAAAAATTAATAGCATGAATGCACTGTAAGTCGCTTTGGATAAAGGCGTCTGCTAAATGCATAAATTTAAATTTAATATCAGATGTAAATTTTTGCAAAGTTTTGTGAGGATTGGAGCATGTTTATGTCCTCAAAAATGCAATTCACTTTGAAGTAGAAGAAGAAGAAGAAACAACCCAGGGCCCTAAATAGAACTAGCACACAAACACATGCACATTACTGGTAGACATCTCTTTTAGATTGGTGGCAGTATCACATATCCTGAATAAATTATCAATAAAACCACAATGACAAATGCTAGCTAACAAAATTATGCTAAAGCTGTCAGTCTTAAAAGGCCATGCGAGCTGTTCTATTAATGGTGAACCTTGATGTGAGCATTGTACAAAGCTTTTTAATATTATTGATGAATCAGGAAATGTGGCTAATTAGTGTGTCTTACAAGTCAGTTACCAACTTCTTTAGTGGTTAGGTAACAAAATTCAACTACTGATACTTTTTTTTTCAATGTTAAAATTGTAGTATGCATAAATAGATTATTTAAACAAGTTTCCCTATTTATCATTGATCAGACAAACACCCCTTACCCCAAACTCACACCACTGGTTGAGTTATTGTTGCTGTGCAAAACCACTCAAACAGACTGAAATTTCCTTTGGCGTCATTTGTGGCACTGAAATACACACTGCAGCTTAAAGTGCCATATTCACAAAAGAGAAGCACGTTCATAGATTTTCATCCATTTAAGACTATGACTAACATATTAAAAATCCATAATTCATATATAAGATCTGCTGTTTTCAGCATTTTGAATAAGATTTTATTGTCAATTTCAACACAAAACCCTCAAAAAAAAAAAAAAAAAAAAAAAAAGCAAATATATTTAGATAATCCTGTTATAATTTATTCAGGTTTTTGCATTTAAAAGAGAGAAGCACCAAAAGTAACTTAATATTCACATAAATATTCCATTAGAATAATCAATTAAATTAATTCCCATAATAAAACAAAAGGTCCTTCCAATGAAATGTTATACAAAGACACAATGTATAATGAAACTCTTGTTTTTCATGTGTAGGTCAAATTCATTACACACATGAGTGAACTCTTTCAATTTCATATGGGTTTTCAAAACATTCAATGGATGCTCTCAGCTTCAAATACGCTAACCTGAGTCTAAAACGCATTTGAGCCTAACATGAATTTTAAATGGGACATTAACTCTGGTCTAGAACTGGTCTAGAAGCTGATCATAAGAGGTATTGTTTTGCTTAAAGCTTTAGGCCACAAAACATTGAGCAATATGCAAATTACATAAATGTATGTATCTCAAAGGGGGAAAATATTACTGTATCAATAATAGTGCAGATACCACAATCATGCAACCCATTTACAGTTTATGGGCTCACTCACAAGACAAAATATCTGCAGAAATATATATAAATACAACTATAAATACAACTCAATACTGTATATTTAACACTGATGAAATATATATAAAAAGTTTCTGATTTAAAGGTTGCATAAATAGATTTGACAATTAAGAAAGAAATTTGGGTCACTCTTTCCTAGTATATGATATAGTACTTTTAGAAATTGTTGAGGTTCTTTTTATCCATAAACATCTGAAGACACATAAAACATTATAGGACTAGTCCACCCAAATACATACAGCAGAAAACATTTTCATTGTGTTCATTATTGGTTAGTCTGAACCAGGATCTGCAAGTGGAGATGTGGTGAATTTAAGTAATTTTGGAATTACCCTAATTACGAGTTCGTTAAAAATCGTTCAAATCTTTGTTAGACTCGTAATTGCTCAAGTTGCTCTGAATATTAACAATAGATATGGTTAATATTCAGACTTCAATGCAGCATAAATCAGTCCTCGACCTTCTGCGCAACTCTACAGAATGTCCAATAATGTTCTACCGTATTCTTATTGGCGCGTTCACTTATTTGATGCACCCGCGTGTTGCGAATCGAGAAGCCTTGCTTGGAAATGTACTCTACCAGATGCACCTGAAGGGAAACCTCTTGGTGGTAGTCACGTGGTCCAAAGGTAAGTCTCTGGTGTCCATCATGTGTTTATTCCATCTGGTGAAGTTGTTGGAGATGCCTTCGAGTAGAGCATGAACTTTGGTGGTGACGGTGAGTTGAGTGATAATGACCGCCACCGGGTTTGAGTACTTGGACAGCTTACGAGTACTTGAAAGTTCAACCACTTGTTCAAAAGTGTCCAGTGGATAAAGGGGTTTGGTTTCTCCTAAACATTGGATCAGGGGCTCTATCTGATAGAAGTCTGCTTCCTTCTGAAGGAGCTCTGTTTCTTGAAAGTTACATGGTAGTGTCAGTTTCGAGGTACGTAAAAAGTTCAATATGTAACGGAATAGAGGACCATCTCGATCTATAAAATAGTTGCCCTGGGCGTCTCGTGCAGTGGGAAAGTCTCCACGAAACATGGCGCCCAACATAGAGTCTGGATAACGCTGGAGGGTGGAATGCAACGTGGTGTACAAATTTCCACCAACATTTAGCGTAATGTCCACCATCTACAACAAACAAGAACATAACAATAAACATGCATTTTGTTCCTGCTGAGAATGAGAAGATACTTGATACAGAAAAAACTGCCATGCAGGCCCATGGATATGGTGCTGTTCTAGTTGGTGAACCATCAAACCAATGCTGTTCTCCAGCAGCACTTCAATCAGCTTGGTTTTTCTTGTAAACTGGTTCACCAAGAAAGACTTTCTTGGGTCCATCCTTGAAAACAACATTTTCTGCTTTCAGTAGCTTTGACAATACCCTTAGGAACATAGGTTTCTATGGGAAACTGAGCTTCAGGAAGTATGGATTGTATGGTTTAAACCACCACATGAAATGTTTTCAAATTCAACCCTGTTATTCATAAAATCTTGGTCTCAGAGAAAATGGACCAGTGAGATAAGACAAAATGGCTAATCCTCAACGCATGTTTTCTTTTCCTTTTTGAGTCACTGGAGGTCCTGTTCTTAAAGTGGCAAGCATCCATTTAGTAATGCCCTAGCAACTACCCAGAACAACCTAGCAACTTCCTTACAACAGCTTAGCGTCCAGCTTGACCAACATTTAGGGAAACTGTATCCATCATCTACAACCAAGAAGAACATAAATAGTTAATGATCAAAGCATTAAAGATGCATTTTGTGCCTGCTGAGATTGTCAAGATGGTACTTGCACTGATATGAAAGACCAGTTTAGACCATTTGGTGCTGTTCTAGTTGATGGACCATCAAAACCAAGCTGTTCCCAGCTAAACTTCAACCAGATTGGTTCTTCTGTAAAAGCTGTTTGACAATGAAAGCCTTGAAATAAACATATGCTGCTTTCAGCTGCATTGCCAATACCCTAAGGAATACTGGTTTCTATGGAAAATATAGTATGGTAAACTGAGCTTCACACCAGTAGTATGGTAAAAACCACATGAGATGTTTTAGAATTTAACCTTCTTCTCCAAAAAGCTTGCAAATTGGGACAAATTGGACCACTAGGTTTAAAGGTGCAGTATGTAACATTGACAACTAGTGGTTGAAATAGTTACTGCAGTCCAAATTCAAAATATTGTCTAGAATTGTTTCTCCCACCCCCTCCTCCTCAGACTCGACCCTCATATGAGTTGTCAAACTGAGGGCACACAACAGGAATGACCCCAATTGACAAAATTAGATACAGCTCCTTTAAAGGAGACGGCGCACTGGACGAGAAGCGCAGTGGATATAATCACCAAACAGGAAAACTAAACAGTTCATCAAACAGTTCATCTAATCACCAAACAGGAAAAAATTAACTTCAAGAGTCAATAAAATTGCATTGATCAAATATGGTGTTTGACAAAACAGAGCTAACCGAAACAGAAGGAACATAACTCTCTATATAAAGCGCAAAGACTTTATTCAAGCCACAGAAAGCCAAACGTTTTGCTGAAAAACGCACAATTCACAATCAGCCGGAGAAGAAGACATTATATACATTAACAATCATTCTGGACAAATATAATGTGATTTTATGAAAAATTATGTAAGTGGTGCTCTGCGGCATGGCGGGATTTTGTACAGTGTCCCGAGTCCTAGTTGGGCGCCAATGTGCGCACACTCATAGAAAACAATGTGTTTGAATTTTAAAGGCTTGGCATGGTATGACGGGGCACTGCGCTTCTTGTCCAGTGTGAGACAGCCTTAAGACAAAATGGCTGACCTTTTAAGCAACTGTTTCACGAGAGCGCCCTCTGGCCTTCGGATGGAGATTTACTGCTGGTCACAGAACCATGGTTCACTGAAAGATTTGCATAAGAATCGCAGCTTCTGTCTTATTGCCATTTCATTTAAATTAATCATGCAGCCCGAATAGAAAGCATCCGAACTGAATATTAGCACTGGAATAGAGTTTCCCAAACTGAAAATAAGGCAAAAACCTATTCAAAAATAAAAACAAACAAATAAATAAATAAATGTTTGTTCTTAATGTTTTACTTATTTGTTTTTGTAAACGAATATGTGTTTGTTTTGGTTAATGTGAACATGAACAGCAATTTTTTTGGTAAATTAAAATAAAACAACACATTATTATTTTAGATCAAAAGGGTCAGCTGACAAAAATATTTGGGAATTCTTGCACTAGAATATCATAAAAACATGGGAGTTGACTCTTTTTACATGGAAGTGGGGACTGATTATTAAATAATATCCTAGCAACACCTTAGCAACCACCCAAACAAACAACTTGTATTTTTTTTTTTTTTTTGGTACAGTAAACAATGCTGACACTGTTTTGGGTTCCGTGTCGCTGCTTTATATTTACCATGTGTGTCCAGTCTCCATTCTCCATGTGGCCAATTGTTCCTCTTCGATGATGCGATGAATGACGCTCTCTGCAGCCTTTATGGGTTATAAACACTACACCTGCAGCAAACTAAAGAAGTATTCAAAACTCTTCACAGTTTAGACAGCATGCTCAAGGGTAGTAGTGATGAATCAGATTAATGTGAAAGGAATAACGCGTGTGAAGGGCATCCCTGCAATTTTTGAAAGCCTTGTATTCTAATGACTCGTTTGCTTGAGTAAAGGCTGTAAAATAGCGGTGATATTTATGTTGTGGATTCACAGAGCAGGACAGATGAGGGACGTCAGTGTGGGATAAGCTGAAATGACACGCCCACGAAACAAGCCCCGCCCCTTAAGCAAATCTCCGCCCGTCTTTATTGTTGTGTTTATCCAAAATACTTAAATCGGCAAACCTTTTACTTGTAATCTAATGCTGACAAGTGTACTTGTATTTATAAGTATTTCTTTTGTCAGAGTTGTTCTTTTTTTTTTTTAAAGAACAGATTTCAACATTTTCTGTTATTAATTTTTTTTATTTATCATTTATTTCTACCTTATTTATGCTTTTAAATGCCCTTTTTAGAATACTTTTATTGTAATATTTTATATTCTGATATTTATCGTTAAGCATCAGACTAAACAATCTGTTTGTTTTTTTACTTTTACTATTATTTATATGCACTTTTAATTTCCAAGTAGCCAATATATAGCTGTACAAAAAATGTGAAAATAAAATGTAAATTAATTTTGGTGTTACATCCACCCGATCATAATTTTACAAAGCTCTCCTAAATGGCTATGCCTAAAACTTTATTACTTAAATACTGCAATTTTTTTTAAAATATTAATAATCAGATTAAAGAAATCACAACTCCTAAAACCCATTGTGATAAAAGTTTATTACTTTAGCTTACAGTAGAATTTACACATAATACACATGGTAGGTTGTTTATAGCCATAATGAATGTCACCGTTATGACAAAATGAGAAAATGACTTTAAAATAGTGCCAATGAAGAAAGGGTCATGTAACAGAAGATCTGTATAAGATGAAAGAGCACGTCCTATTCCCCAAACACTGAGGCAGAAACAGGAGAGAACATGTCGTATTTAATATTTAATGTGGCCTGATAGGGAAATCTATTATGTTAAACATTCAAAGTCTTTTTGACGGTGTAGATGATGTCCTTGATTTGTGGTACGCTGTTGTCCTCCAAAATCTTGGCGTATGGCATAGGAATATCTACACCCGTGACTCGGACAGCAGGGGCGTCAAGGAAATTGAAAGCGGGACCTTGAATTAAAAAAACAAGAATTAATAAATATGATTATGACAAACTCCCTAATATTATCCAAAGAACATACGATTTCGTATAAAATGAATCATCCAACATAATGAGGTCATGAGACTGAAATACAGCATACTGCAGTTTCAATCCGTCTCAATCTCAAAGATCCCACGTTTTGGACCTGGTTCTTTCTCACGGCTTTTTTTCTATTACTGATGTTCTTGATCCTTTTATCATTTGCCTGTTCGACAACTGACTCGTTCCTTTTCTTCCCACTTTTGTGATGACTTCATAAACACCTTTAACGAGATGTGCCTGTCTCTGTCCTTCGAGTCATCTTTACCTGATCAAAACCTAAACCTCAACCATGGCTCAATGATAACATCCGCTCTGAGGCAAACTTGTAGAAGAGCTGAACGAAAATTAAAAAAAGAAGTGAAATAAAAAGCAAGCATCCATCAATTATTAACTTGTATTACTTTTCGATATTAACCTTAAATTGTCTGCTGTCACTTTTTTACTTTATGATGGACAATATTTTCCTGAACTGATTAAATGTACACGTCTCCATTCACGTTGAATTCTTACATATGATCAATACATCGAGTTATTATTCCAAGACACTGTATGATTGCAGCTATTCGAATGAAATCAGCATCAACAAACTCCATCTGTCCAAATCATAAATAATGTTATTAATGTTTGACTTTTTTGACATACAAATAGGAAATGATGGAAAAAAATCAATGATACTTTTAGATATGTAATTAAACCACCAGTAGGTAGTAGCAAGTCACTGTCTTAATGAGTGAACCATTGTTTCACAACCAACCGATTAATTCAAACGGCTGTTTCATTCATTAAATAAAGCAAGTAACTGTTTTTATAAATGGCTTGCTGAATCATTGACTCGTTCAAAAATGAATCATTTAGTAATGAAAGACTGTTGGATGTTGCTCGCAGATGCCGCCTTCCTCAATTTCCTGTCTTCTTGTCCTGTCTACCCCCTTGTAATATTGTATGTATGGACAGGTTGATGGCTAATTTCGCTGGTACTTGTGACTTGATTTCTCCACGAGCCTCAACTGACGCAGCCTTGATACTGTAAATACATTATCCGTTATTAGTTGCCGTTTAAACTGAAAGCAATTAAATTCTCACCAAAGTTTCGGTGCTGCCCTAGTTATTGTTTGTTATTCAAATTTTGATCAGGTTACTTGTCCAGTCGGGCAAATTAAATTCTGTTTCACATGCCCCACTTTTTTGTGCAACGTTGGCCTCATACATCATCCTCCCGGAGCTGCTTCAGTGTACAACTGTTGATGCAAGCTGTGTGAGAAATTTTTTTAATGGATGGGCACTTTTTATTTCACTTCCTTTGGACCGATTCACTGCAACACCTGCTGAGTATCATGAAACGGCTTGAACGATCAAAAGACAATTTTTTTTTAAATAACTCTGACTGGATTCGTCTGAAAGAAGAAAGTCATATACACCTTGGTCTCATTCAAGCTGAAGGCCTGTAATTCATGGCAGCTTTCATTGGCCAAGGCTCACCCATGAGGCTGTTTGACCGACATGTCCAACAACCAAGTTCAACCAACCACGGTTTGTTTCGTTCATCGTCATGTTTCGAAGCGAGGAAGGTCGCCACAATAACTATAGGACTGGTGTGTAAAACTCTCAGACATATTTGAAAGATTCTATGCCGCAAACTTTAAATTTTTCACATACATATTAAGACTTAATACTTAAGTATTTGGCACTGTGACAAACATCATAACAAATACACAAATCTGATTGGCAATTTTAAATTATTAAATAGGTTTTAGAAAGTAGGGCAGCTAGTTTATTTGTGGTGTTTCAAAAGTAAGGAATGCATTTTCTTTAGTTTAGCGCCATCTGCTGTCAGAGAGTGAATGTGCTTTCATTCAGCGCGTCTCTCACGTGCTCCTCCATGTGCTTCTCATGCCTGCTTGTTTACATCAGGGCGCATCTTTCAAACAGCAAACAGCAGTTGTGCCTTTTGACCAGTTGATGGGAATGGTATTCTTAAAATGCATTCCAAATACGGAATCATTTATAATATATAATTATTCACGGTATTTAGAAGTGCCCATGATAACAATATCGTGCATATTCATTACCGTGATTTTGCTATAGGAGGCCTTTGTTCAACAAGTTTACTCAATTGTATTTTTGGTGTAAAACACAGCACATTTCATTTCATTCATCGTCCAGTGGGCTTGTTCCTGTTGGTGCAGTCAATCTGTCAAAATGATTGTACATCAAGTCTGAAGGAGGATGGGCCGGGTGAAAAAAACCCTCTCCAATATTTTGAATTTGGACTGCAATACCTAGTTCAAGCACTTGGTGAGCATTTTTGCAATATTCTTTCATTAAAAATCATGTCATAAACTAAACAGATAAAAAAAATCTTTACCTTCCATGATCTCGGCAAGAATCTCAGCCCCAACTCCAAAATGAGGCCAGCCGCCCTCGACAGTGATCAGATGATTTGTTTTCATTACACTCGTTTCAATGGCTTCCGTGTCCATAGGCCGGATTGAGCGCAAGTTGATCACCTACAGAACAAAAATACAAAATATCACATTTTCAGCCGAACTGAAAATGGCACTTAAAACAACTACACCATGAAAAAAGGTGTCATACCTCACACTCGATCCCTTCCTTGGCCAAAACAACAGCAGCATCGAGACACAGACTGACCATTCGGGAGTGAGACACCAGAGTGACGTGACTTCCTACATCAGACCAACAATATTAATACGCAGAGATCAATTCAGTCGCAAACAATGGCTGGCACTTAATTGTCGCTCAATTAATACAATCAAAATAGCAGTTATAGATTTTTTTATAGGCTAGAAAAAGATGAATAATATTAAATACATAATAAAAATATATAAAAAGTTAGATTTTTTAAATGCATAAATTCTAACTAAATATACATGAATAAATATTTTTCATTTATAATGTTACCCACCCTGTCTTTCAATCTTAGCTTTTCCGATTGGGATGAGGAAGTCTTTTGACTGAGACTCTTCAGACATCTCAAATGGCACACCGTACATCAGCTCATTCTCCAAAAAAACCACTGAAAGAGACACGACAACAGTCAGAGCCACCTTCACTTCCTGTGAACATCAGCTTCACGCGGTGAGGAACTCACCGGGGTTGTCGTCACGGATGGCTGATTTCAGAAGGCCCCTAGCGTCCTCGGCGTTCCATGGACTGACCACCTTCAGTCCGGGACAGTGACCGTACCAAGCGGCAAAGCACTGGGAATGCTGAGCCGCCACTCCGGCCGAAGCGCCGTTGGGTCCACGAAACACAATGGGGACGGGCTGCAGGCCGGCAGACATGTAGTAGGTCTTGGCGGCGGAGTTGATGACCTGATCGATGGCTTGCATGGAGAAGTTGAAGGTCATGAACTCACAAATGGGCCTCAAACCAGCCTGAAAGAGGACGCGATTGGATTAGTTTGGGAACATGACAGAGTTTCACATTCTTCCATCAACATTACAGGAAAAACTCACCATGGCAGCACCAACAGCAATGCCAGCAAATCCCATCTGTATGAACAAATCAGGAAATTCTATTAAACATAACAATCGAGAACATACATAGATGAGTTCTGGACCAGTTTATCATCATTCCCACCTCTGTAATTGGTGTGTCCATGATGCGTTTGTCTCCATACTTCTTCCAAAGGCCTCTGCTAACCTGCAACCCAACACAAGTAACTTTAAAAGATGCTGTGGCATTATTTATAACTGAATTATTAAAAAAAATCTTTGCATCTAACCTTGTATGCGCCGTCATACTGTGCGACTTCCTCTCCGAGAAGGAAAACCCGTTCATCCCTCTCCATCTCCTCATCCAAGGCCTGGTTGAGGGCATCTCGGACTGTCACCTGCAATGAAATGCAATAATTATACATATATAACACGATAAAACATGGTACTCTGAATATAAAATATGTTACCGAATAATTATCATGTTCATATACTATGAGATTTACATGGTACTTCAATATACTGTGAATGTCTCAGAAACATAGTAACAAAAAGGTATCATTATAAAATTCCATATAAACCATAATATACTAATATGTATATGCCGAATACATATGAAGATTATCATTATAGATGGTAAAAACTATGCTATCCAAGGGCAAGCTTTTTTTCCAATCCAACTCTCTAGGGTACGATGCCCGTAAGGTGACTTGTTCGGTTTACTTAGTTTTGTCGTGGCCAAGAAATAATAACTTGTGGGAACGTGATAAAATGTTGTGGCCACGAGATATAAAATTGTGGGAACGTCATATTAACTCATGGGAACGTCATATGTAGTGCCCATGAGATAATTTTGTCGAGGTAACAGCATCCTTATGTCGCGCTCCTAGCAACGGGATTATCAGAGATATTTTATTTTGAATTATTTGTTTTATTTAAAATAATAATAATAATAATATCGCTAGTTTTTTTGTGTGTGTGCTATTTTAAGAGTATTGCAGAGATACAGCCTAAAGTGTCATTTTGGCATCATGCCTTAAATTCGTTGCTGTGGTATGCTTAAATGTTTATATCTATTCACACGAAATCCCAAAAATTTTCAGCACAGTCTGAAGATCATCTGACTATTTTGGTAAAAATAGGACCAACGGTTGGAGTTAAAAGTAGGTTTTCAACATAAATCAAAATGGCGGACAGGAAGTTGATCTTAATCTGGCATATGTTGTCAGCATAAGCCATGGAATATTTTGAAACCAGTTTCAATAACTGCAATAGGCTAATGCAATCAAAAGTTATTATCATTTTTGTAAATTTAATTACTAATGGTTAATTACTCTTGACCAATAGGTGGCGCTGTTAGCATTTTAATGTGACATGGTCAGTGTGAGGTGGCAATGACACATGCAAAGTTTGGTGCAAATATGTCAAAGCTTTGCAGAAATATAGCCTAAAATTTGTAGTGGTGCTGTATGAAAACGTTTTTTTTGTCAATCGACATTAAATGCATAACTTTTTGTCAGCACAGTCTGAAGATGATCAGACTTGATTTTGGTGAGAATCGGACCAACAGTTGAGGAGG
Source organism: Carassius auratus (assembly GCF_003368295.1). Lineage (NCBI taxonomy): Eukaryota > Metazoa > Chordata > Actinopteri > Cypriniformes > Cyprinidae > Carassius > Carassius auratus. Next base: position 37,880 of record NW_020525838.1, read on the forward strand.
AGTTCGAAAAAGTAGGATTTTACCATAAATCAAAATTGGCGGAGAAGGAGTTCAGATTTCTTACAAAAAAAATTTATATGTCTGTTGTTGGCACGACCCAAGGAATATTTTGAGACCAGTTTCATTACAATAGCCTAATGAAATCAAAAGTTATTAGCATTGTTGGAAATTTTTTAATTTCATAATTAAAGGTTATTGAATGGTTTATTACTCTTTGCCAATAGGTGGCACTGTTACCAAATTGATGTGCCATGGTCAGTGTGAGGCGGAAATGACACATGCAAAGTTTGGTGTAAATATGTCAAACCATTGCAGAGATACAGCCCTCAGATATAGTTTGGCATCTTTCCAGCAAATTCGTTAATGCGCTAAACAAAAACAGTTTTGTGTATCGACACGAAATCCATAACTTTTTGCCAGCTTGGTCTGAAGATGATCAGAGCCAAATTTGTTGAAAATTGGACCAACGATCTAGGAGGAGTATGAAAAATAGATTGTCAACATGAATCAAAATAGTGGACAGGAAGTTCAGCCAATATCGGTAAAATTGGTATCTGTGTTCTCGTCATGATCCAAGAAATCTATCAACATCAGTCCGATTACAATAGGTGGTGCTGCTGCCCCCAAACCTTTTGAGTACCATGAGGGTAGGGAGCCAAAGATTTCTGTAATTAGTTTAGTAAAGATACGCTAATGCATTCGTAAAAATACAGCATTTTAGAGTATAATGCAAAATAGCCGATGTCCAAAATGGCTGACGTTGGAAAACTTGGTATCATTCAATTCAGCTTGATGCACCGAATCTAACAAGTTTTGGCTAAAGCATTCAGAAGTTATAAGCAAAAATATGCATTTCAGGGGGCACAGTGCCGAAACACTGCAGGTAGTCTCAGGTCATGCTTTTTACACACAACAAGTTTGGTCTCAATAGGCCAAACTAGGGCTGCAAGATATTGGGAAAAAATGACATTGCGATATTTTTCTGCGATATGAAATCTAATATAATTTTTTCTTACAAACAAAAAATGAGGTGATCACACTTACATTCTCATTTTAATTTGATTTCAACAACAACACCATCGTGTCAATTGATTAATATGCGCGAGGGAGAGAGAGCAAGACAGCACTTGTGTTGTTTGAAGACACTGAGCGTGCGGCTGGGGCTCGCTCTCTCTCGTGCTCTCTCTCACGTTCACTCGCTCTCTCTAGGACGAGTTCAAAAAAGTAGTTTTTACAAACAATTGAAAATAACGAAAAAACTAAACCTCACGATTTTTTTATTTTGGTGTCCTTTTGACTCTCATGAGCCAAGGTATCAGAAGAAAAAATAATTTAAATTTTGTGGTTCACGGTTCATAAGTTATTAGCATAACATTTTTGAAAGTTTAGACAAGTGGAGGCGCTAGAGAGTTTGAGTTAGAGACTTCAAATTTGCTATGGTCAATTTTCTCACAGTCCTCTATCAGTGCGCAAATTTCACAACTTTCCCACAAGCGGTTCTATGGGCTGCCATAGACTTGCTGCCAAAAAACAACAACACACTAACGGATACTATACCAAATTTCTATTTTTTCCACTTTCAACCTTTTTTTCTTTCTTTTTAAGATCTTTCTAAAACGATGAGACAACTAAACAACAATTTATTAGAGGCTCTGACAAAATGTTTCCTTGCTTAAGGCCCCGTCCACACTGAGACGCATTTCTGTGAATACGCACAATTTTTATTTTTATCGGATGGGCATTTAACGTTTATCCCAGTACTTCCGTTATCTAAATGTATTCTAACACTTAAACAATAAATCTTGTAGCTCTCATGTAAACACAGCAAACTGTTTTGCCAATATTATTGTCATGGTCTCGCGAGGACCAGTCAGACCAGTCGTGCCACGAGATCTCATCACATCCCTAATAGCTTTACCAAGTTACATATGGAAAAAAAAATTGTCATTACCATTGAAGATTCCAAAAGATTGTCAATTAAAAGATGGTAAATGTCTAATGTACCAAAGTTTTACCATGTTACATATGGAAAAAATTATGGCATTACCACTGAATATTACCAAAGATTGTCAACTAAACATGGTGAATGTCTACTAAACATGGTGAATGTCTAATGTACCAGTTTTACCATGGTCCATATTAAAACATGACTTTATCATGGTAAACGTGGGATTATCATGGAATATTACCAAAGAAAGTAAACGCTCATAATACCAAAGTATTACCAGAGTAACGTTACACACACAAATCTTGATATTACCACGCTGTTTTTGTTAGCACTCTTGACATGTATCGTTACTGTGCGTTCGGTTCGACAGACCAAACATAATATTAATGAACAGATTCACAGTTGTTTTCTGAAGGATTGGTGTTTATTCGCTGAAGATGAGAGCAGCTGCATCACTGACCTGAACCGCAGCCGGCGGCGTCCCGTGAAACTCCCGCCGCAAAACCGCTGCAACGGCATTCTGAGAGACACAAACACATCCAAATCAGTCTCAACGCTTTCATCTTATTATCATGGGCGTAATATGTTGCTAATATATGAATATATCATGTTTCCACACAAATACCTTCCCCGAGCGCAGGAGTAACCTCAGAGACGCCATGTTTCACTGTCCTCTGTCTGGAAGCGGGGCTGTCATCCTAGCGGTTTCGACCAATCAGAGGGCGCGTTGTGAAATCAGAACAGGAAACACAGTGGCAGCGGCCAATCAGCGCAGCCGAATCATGACAGAGCGGAAGCTGCCTTTACTGTCATTGGGTTCCGGTCCAAGGGCAAGGAAAAAATCTTTTTATAGAAAACAAAATAAATCAATGATTTCTAAACAAATTGCTTCACTATTTAAAAAAGGATAAACGTGACGCAATATTCATTACTGTTAAAACATTGGGCGTGTTAAAAATTGACTAAACTAGTTTTAATCGATGTCCAAAAATATGCCATAATAGAGGGTTAAGAAGGTCAAACTAAAAGTCAAAAATATTTTATTAAAAAAACATCAGTTTTTAATATTTAGTATCAGTTAAAATGAATATGAATATAAGTAGTATAGTATATAGTAGTATATATAAACTACTATATACAACTCTTAGTAGTATTAATTATAATTTATATTAACCGCATTTACAATGTAATTATAATCCACATGAGATCTCATACCGTTTCTCACAATCTAGTATGGATGAGGCGGTCTAGATACTTAACTGAGCAACAATTTTAATTCTCTCTCTCTCGCTCTCTCTCTCTCTATACACACACACACACACACACACACACACACACATATAAACACACAGTGGCATGCGAAAGTTTGGGAACCCCTTTCAGAATCTGTGAAAATGTGAATAATTTTAACAAAATAAAAGAGATCATACTAAATGAATGTTATTTTTATTTTATTTAGTACTGTCCTGAGTAAGATATTTAACATAAAAGATGTTTACATTTAGTTCAATTAACAAGACATGAACACGAATAGCATGTTAAATTGTATATATATATATATATATATATATATATATATATATATATATATATATATACTGTATATTACAATTTAACATGCTATTCTTGTTATTCATATCTTGTTAATAAAGATATTATTATTACTTTTTTTTAGGTAATTGGTTGAGGAAAGTTCTAACGGGATTACAAATGCATACATATTGATAAAGCATATGGTTAAATTAATATTACAATAAAAAAATAAATATTACAACTCCCAATTTAACTATATTTTCTGTTATCTATGTTTACATAATTATAAACCAAATGAGAAGAACATATATTAATTGGTCATTAAATATCTGAAATATTTACTATTTCTAAAATAAGTTACATTATAATCACTAATAAAAAAAAATAAATGAATGTCAATAAAATTAAAAATCTTATAAATATTATTACAAATAATTACTTGAAACAGTAATATAAAATGTATCCATCATTATATATATATATATATAGTTATTATATTCTATTATATTCTATTTCCACATACATTTATATTACCCACAACACCTATATGTAATAGTTATTTAATAGTTTATACAAGTTTGAAATAGAAATTAAACCACACACGATCTGTTCCTCTGTCTTTACTTCGAAGTTCACAACTAAGAACACAAGACCTTTCTTTGAAAATATTGCCAATATAAGTTTTTTAGAACAGGGAAAAAAACTGGTATCATATTGAGGATGTCCACCTTCAGTGGCAACTGTACAGAGGAGAAAATAAATGGCATTTTCTTTATTATTAATCATTGATTACTCGATATTTCTCAGACGTACATAAATCTCCGTGTAACCTTGTGAAGGTTTCTTCTTCTCCAGACCACTGCTAAATATTCAGCGGTAAAGTGCTGTAGCAAAAACTCTTTCCCCACGAAAAAGCCAGGAATATGTGTTTCTGTATTCATCTGCAATGTTTTCAGTGTCTGTCTGTATGAATCTATATACAAATGAGTTTACGGTTACAGGAGCAGAACATGAATAATTGTGCCTCACTGTACATCGTTCTAGATCACAAATGGATCTGATTTTCAACAGGACCCCCGAAAATGAATATGAATGATAGAAGTTTCTTTCTTCCTATATGTGTGAAAAACAAGAAATCCCTTCTATTTACCACCACTAGCTTGATTGGCTGAAATTCTCTCCCAGACCGCGACAGCCAATAGGATTAGAGGATGTCAGCCGCACCACACTGGTCATTATATAAATCACGTCAGTGGTGAATCAAAGCCATCGATCTTCTGGTACAGCAACTGTATCGTTAAGGGGCGTAAATGATACACGGATTGTATAAATGTCTCTATTTTTGTGCAACATATTGATTGTGATCTTGCAAAACGGGAATACAAATATTAGATTTTTCTGAAAGAAAATACGAACAATGTAGCTCCGCAGGAAAAAAACGAAGAGAACAAAGAACGCTCTCAGCTTTTGCAGGCACAATGGTAGATGTGACAAACGCTTAAAAAGCATCATCCCAAACCCTCTGAAATAAACCATTACCGAAGTTGAATTCAAATATCAGAATCCGATATCATGAACCAACGATAAAATCCAGTTACGTTTTCATTCATAGTAAATGTGCCGCCCGCATTCTCCACCACACTGTGCCCTCGCCTTCAGAAGTCAGTACTTTGAAATGAAGATTGTTTTCATTTGCGTCTGGTCCAAGCAGAACTGTTTAGGTTACATCGAGTAGCTCGAAACGAAACAATGCAGGGCTGTGGATAAAACAAACACTGAAGACGTTCAGGTACAAATAGTCACGTTTCACTGCTGGACGTAAATGGCTTGGACGAATTGCACAAACAATGACAAGCATTTTTTTTTTTCACAAACGTGGGCCGCTGTGGTCAAGTGTCTCTGATTTTTTCAGTTTGCCTTTGTTGAAGGACTGGATGGAGCTGAGGAGGGCGCTCCTGCCCACGCCGTTGGCACTGGGAGGCGAGAGGGACGGAGGGACGGGTTCAATCCCCGGAGGAGGAGGAGCAGCGGGAGGGAGAGGAGGTGCAGGAGGTGCTCCTGCTGGAATCGGAGAGAACAGTCCATCACCATCGGTCAAATATAACTAAACCGTAAGATAACTACCGTATTTTCCGGACTATAAGTCACACTTTCTTTCATAGTTTGGCTGGTCCTGCGACTTATAGTCAGGTGCGACTTATTTATCAAAATTAATTTGACATGAACTGAGAGAAATGAACCAAGAGAAATGAACCAAGAGAAAACATTACCGTCTCCAGCCGTGAGAGGGCGCTCTATGCTGCTCACTGCTCTTGTAGCCTACCCAACACGCTCTCGCAGCTGGAGACGGTAATGTTTTCTCTTGGTTCTAAATAAATACGACTTATATTCCAGTGCAACTTGTTTTTTTCCTTGTCATGACGTATTTTTGGACGGATGCGACTTATACTTAGGTGCGACTTATAGTCCGAAAAATACGGTACTTAGAATCCTGTGCAGCAAGTAAGCAGGAAGTGATAAAGTGCAATAGCTGTTCAGAATGATACACTTACCACAAGCGGCAACATTTAAACAACATAAATTAATTTAATAGATTTTTAATTATGTATATTTAATACGTAAATACGCAATATTGCAGTATAAAAAAATACTATGCAATAAAACATGAAAAACATATATATTTTAAAAATATTAAAAAATATAATTAATGGGTAAAGATAATTTAAATTATATTTATAAAAAAAGTATTATTATATATTATAATATTTTATATTTAATATATATATATATATATATATACACACACAAATACACATTATACAATATATATGTTATGTACATATACAATACACTATCTAAAATATTAAATATAATTAGATTATTAATAATTATAAAATCTAATATACAAAATATAAATATCTACTACTAATAATATAATACCCAACATATGATATTTATGAACTCTAATTCTTAATTATATCATAAACAATTGAAAACGTGCAATATTTATAAATAAATATACAAAATATAATGATATAAAAACATACTATGATATAACATAATTCAGATAAAAATACACAAAATATTTTTTTATACCTTCAATATTTTATATAATAAATAAATATACATACTATTTTATTTAATAAATAAATATACTATATTTTATGAATATAACTTTCTATATAATAATAATAATAATAATAATATATTATAAATGACATAATTATTCATAATAAGTTAATATTAAATATAAATATAAATTAATATAATATGTATAACTTGTTATACAATTTGAACGATTTATATTTGAAACATTTTCTAAGCAAATATTTAATACAAAATATTTGAATACTAAAAATTGAATAGTGCCCTACTTGTGCTCACTTGTAATTGCTTTAAAACTAAACATTTTTTATTTTATTCCTCTTTCAAAAGAGTATATAGAATATTATCTACTACAGTATATTTACTAATATAAACACACAATATATAAGAAGAAAAAAACAACAACAACCATCACAATCCACAAAACGTTACCCTCAGAAAAGTCCAGAATGAAGCAAATTTGGTGCCTAAACAGACAATTGCAGATTGTGAACTTTTAAAGTTGCATAACCCTTCTCAGTAGGCTGGAAAGTGTCTGGAGGGACCTCATTTGCATGAATTTACATGCATTAATATTAATGAGCAACAGTTTTGCGGAGAGGAATCCGAATGTACTACTGAGGGAGGGTGAGCTGCAACTTTAAGGTGGAAAGAGATTATTATTATTGAATTACTTTACCCCACACACGGTCAAAATGGCGCATGCTCTAGTTTTGAAGACAGCATATAAGAGAGAGAGGGAGAGAGAGAGAGGCACACACAAGTTACTGATCATATCAGAATGAGGCCACAGATCGGATGAGTATGATCTGGTAAGATGATTGGAGATTTGCAACTGATTTCATGAGGTATTTGATGATTAATTAAGGGAATGAAAAAGATTAGCTCTCAATTAGACAGAAGAAGAAAAAAAAAACAGGAGATGTTAATGCACAGATGAGTCACAATCGAAAACGTTTTACCAAATCATGCAACGAATACAGAATTATATGTGATTTACTGGAAAAACTGATTGTTTACATGAACATACTGACTGTGGAAAGTAAGACCAGGAAAAAAAAACCTCTTCTGATTTATTTGTGTCCCTGGAGGACAAAAGCAGTCGTAAGACTTTGGGGGTATATTTGTAGCAATAGTCAAAAATACATTGCATGGGTCAAAATTATAGATTTTTCTTTTATGCCAAAAATCATTCGGATATTAAATAACGTTCATGTTCCATGAAGATAGTTTGTAAATTTCCTACTTTAAATATATAAAAACTTAAATTTTGATGAGTAATATGCATTGCTAACAATTCATTTAGACAAATTTAAAGGCGATTTTCTTAATATTTAGAATTTTTTTGGCACCCTCGGATTCCAGATTTTCAAATAGTTGGCCAAATATTATCCGATCCTAATAAACAATACATCAACTGAAAGCTTTCAGATGATATATAAATCTCGATTTCGGAAAATTGACACTCAAGACTGGTTTTGTGGTCCAGGGTCACATTAGACATAATGGTTGAGGATGGACGGGGTTATAAACGGGACGCACCTGATCCAGGAAGAGGAGTGGGTGAGGACGGGCAGGTTGGAGGTGAACTCGCCCCAGAACCTGCTGGAAGACAATAAATACTCTTCCAGAACGATTCCATTAATAAAGGAGAGTTAAAGCAATGAAACCTACCAGAGTTGTTATTGTATTTCACGGAAAGATCCTCCTCAGTTTCATACGTCGACTGTCTCGATTTCTGAAACCAAAACAGGAAGTTTTGTTTTTAACAAGCATGTGTTTAGCACAAAACGGTGTAAGCATTAAATGCGACTCCTAATCTCATGCACCTTTCTGGCCAAGATCTTCCTTTTCCTCTTCTCTTCCTCCGAGCCGTGGTGCGACTGCGCTCGCGTCAGCCTCTTGTGCTGGTGGATCTGAAAACACACCAGGCTCCAGTTACATCAAAACCTAAACTTACAGGACTGCCAAGAAAACGTTTAATGCGAATTCCTGTTTTAAAGCATCGCATTTTATTCAGCCGATATCATCAAGTCAGCTTTTCCACACTGAAACGATGGAATCTGTGTTTGTGACACTGTTGCGTGATGTTTCCTAAGTAGGCCAAGTCAAGCATTTGTTACACAAGAGTCTAAAAGTGGATCAAGCAATGCACTAACGGTCCTCTGTTCCTCCACTAAGCGCTTCTCCAAGCATTCCTTGGACGATTTCAGGGCCTCCTTTAATTTGGAGCTGATCTGAGTTTGGAAAGAGAGAAGAAGATTTAACCGATTATTTAAAAACAAAAGCAAAAGCTGCTTTGGTTAGTTTTTGACTTCAGTTGGTTTACCTTAAACTGGGGTTTCTCAGAGTTAAACAGCAGCGTGTCACTGAATAACCTGTTAGAAGCAGAGTTTGTGCTTCAGTTTTAAACAATGACAACATTCACCATTACCACCGTAAAGAAGAAAACCACATGCTTCGGATTCACAATAGCGTGACTTAGACAGACAATGAAGACTTTATGCTTATGTACACATCACATCCATTTTGGGATGAATCACATAAAGCGCTAGCTCATATTTCATCCCTAAAACAACAGAAGAAAACAGAAAATTGTATACTGAATAAAGAAAATGATGCCTTTCTTAACACCACTGCATACTGGCATATATATAAAATGTAACAAACAAACAGAATACCCAAATAAAATACTATATTAAAGGAAAATTATTTATTAAATGTTAACTAATTGTAAAAAATGTATTTGCCCTAAAGGAATAAGATATTAATTGACATGTTTCATAAAGAAAATGACACCTATTTTTTGCATTTGAAATTATTTTCATGATATTAAGCAATAAATGAACTGATTTATGACAATGACGTCCATTATTTTATTCTAAAAGATTAAAATAAATTAAAAATAAATTAAAAATAAAATAAATTAAAAAAAATAAAACAAACAAACAAAAACCTAAATAAAATACTATGTAAAAGGATGATATATACAATGTTAACTAAATGTAAAAAATGTATTTGCCTAAAAATGAATAAGATATTAAATTACATGTTTCATAAAGAAAATGACACCAATTTTACATTTTCATGATATTATGCAATAACAATATTTTTTTTCTAAAATAATGTAAATTGTATACAAAAATGTATATATAAAATATTTTTAAAAAAAAATGTACAAAAAACAAAAAAACAAAAAAATATAAGTGCTATAAAAAAAAAATACATGCGAGCTAAATAATATTATAAATAAATATTTGAAACTAATTTCAGAAATGTTTATGGTGCCAGAAGTAATAGGATCATTCTGTGTGATTATAAAGTCGTAACTCACGGTGTTTGTAGGAGCTGGGAAACGGTTGGCATTCCCGTTTTGCAAGCTTCTGTGGACAGGATGGACTGAAGTACAGAGACTGTGGGAACATGGAAAAACAAACGTATAACAAAAATACATTAGCTATAAAAATATGACCCACAACAGACGTTGGGATTATCGCTGGATGGAGTCAACTAATGTATAATACTCAACAGCTGATGTTCTGTAGCTTAAAATAACAAGTTCAACTTATAAAATGAAATATAACTTATCTACTTAATGATTTAGCCAATTATACATAAGACATCCATGTTCTCCACATTCAGACCAGTGCTAATAAACACCTGTAAACTCCTACACATGCTCATGCATGAAATATTGTGGCTAGTTTCTACTCTACTCCTCTACTACTCCCGACTTAAACAAATTTAAGCATGTTTAAATCCATTTCTTTTTAGTCAGCTGCTAATGCTAAGCTCTTTAGTAAAAAGAGTCAAACTGAAGATGGTACTGACCCACGGATGAGGACGGAGGCGGAGGATACTGATCCACAGGAACAGCGTCAGGCGGCCGGCCGTACGTCATTTCATAAAGCAAATGTCCAAATGAGTAGACGTCTACGCTTTCTGTTGTCTGATAAAAGTAAAAACATCAGATTCTGAAAATCAAGCATTTTAATGATCAATGTTCTAATTATTTACTACTAATAAGAAAATAGTAATATAAAAAGGTATCTTACATTAATTTTCCTGAACTGTGTTACATAGGGTCGGTAATATGACGGCAGTCCCAGTAACGAATTCTCTATATCCAACAATTTACACGTGTCCTCCTCAATCAGGACGTTAGACGCATGAAGATGTCCATACGGAAAACCCTTGTCGTGGAGAAATTTTAATGCCTGGAGTAAAACAAATGACATATTTACTTCTCTAGAAAGAAATACAACAGCAAAATAGGTTTAAAGTTTGAGGTGAAATAAGATAAAATAAAGAAAATAAAATATTCAGCTTACCAAGGCTGAATTATTTAATCAAAAATAGATTGATACTGTGAAATACGATTATCATTTAAAATAACCGTTTTGTATTTTCATATATTTTATAATGTAATTTACTCCTGTGATCAAAACTGTATTTTCAGCATCGTTACTCTTCAGTGTCACATGATCCTTCAGAAATCATTCCGATATTGCTACAAGTGTGACTGCATCATATAATAATTGCTGTTAATAATGTCCATAATCTGGCTGACTACGTCTTGTATTAATTTTTCAGAAAAGTCCTGTCATACGCGCACAAACTGACAGTCACCACTTATAAGCTACCACTAAATATTGTAGAAACGTAATTTTCTGTAAAGTTGCTTTGTAACGATTTGTATTGTAAAAAGCGCTATACAAATAAACTTGAATTGAATTCTAATATGATGATTTACTACTCAAGAAACATTTATATTATTATAAATGTTGAAACAGTTGTGTTGCTTCATATTTTTGCGCATATTTTCAGCATTTTTTTGTTGAATAGAAAGTTCAAAAGAACAGCATTTATTTGAAACAGAATTCATTTTTAACATTAAAAATGTCTTTATCGCCATTTATCGTTCACCTTTTGAAGTGCCCCTATTATGGGTTATGAGAAGTTTATATTTTGGTTTTGGGAGTCCCAAACAACAGGTGACATCCATGCAAGGTCAAAAACACTTTCAGTTTCTTATAATATGCATTTATTTTTACCTAACTTGTTCAACGACTCCCAAACGATTCGCTCAACGATTCATTTTTCCAAACCCCTCCTTTGCATGACGCTAATCTGCAGTGATTGGTTCGATTGGTCTCATTTTTATTTCATCATACCTGATAAATCATACCTGCGTTTTCATTCGAACCAACTCGAAACGACCAAAAGTGGGCGGGGAATATGCTAATATTTAATGTTGACGTCAACATGAAACAGCTTGAAATAAGTTTGAAAAAAAAAGTTGTTTAAATGATTCAGAGTCAACTCTTTCTTTTGAGAGACAACAACTTTTCACACATTGTTATTTTCAGATTTAAAACTTTGCAGGATGTTTCCATGTTACGCACTGTAATTTTAAATAGTCCATAATAGGGGTACTTTAATGCATTCTTCCTAAATAAAAGTATAAAAGAATAAAAATCTTACAGACCCCACATTTTTGAACAAAGCCTATGAGGATGGATGAATAAACAGATGCAAAACAGACCACAGATCAAATATAATTCTGTATGCAAATAAATGCAAAAAAATGGCAATTCACCATGCAAATATTACACTGTTGGTTAGATAATGAATGCAAACAGCTGACAACTGTGTAAATCAATGGGAGATGTTCAAACTTGAGTATAAAACCCAATTGGAGGAAGTTAAGCCGTTCAGGCTGAAAAAACAGCAGAAGCTGAATACCTACAAACTAACAGTGGGTTTAGAAAAGAATCTCCCCTTTTAAAAGAATCACATTTTGTTGCTTGAAATGAAGACGGACATGGTTTTTGCTTTATCCAGCTGTATTTACTCAGTGCAACTTATAACATCCAAGTGAAAGATATAACAATTAAAGACTGCGTCCTTCTTCACTTCAGGCTGCAAAGTAACCAAATATATCTACTTTAAAGGGGGATTCATTTCTATACCCACTGTAGAGATATAAAACAAACTTTAAATGGGATGTTTTACAGTGCTGCCTTAAAAGCTCAGTAAAGTCAAGACTGGTTCCTGTAAACTGGTTATTATAAGCATGAACTGGTAACCAGACCTCCAGAATCTGTCTTCCGTAGGTTTGGATCTGCTGCTGCTCCAGTCCCTGGATCTTTTTGGGATTGCAGTACTTCTTCAGAAAGGGCTCTTTGGGCTTCACCTGAAGGGTCGAACAAAATTCAAGAGCGAATGACAAGAGATACAGGTATGTTACAATATGAAAATACCTTGTCGATCAGCCAAATAAAAGAAAGCTAACCTTGCAGATGTGATCCCTGAGTGTCCCTTTCTCGCTGAAAACCCGAATGACTAGAGCAGATGATTCACTGGTTGCAGCGAAAGTGACGGGAGAGATGTTTGAATGCTACGGAAAATACCGAAAGAGATGAAGTCAGACACATACAAACACGTCACACTTGGTTTTCTCCATGCAAAATACATTTTTAGGACGTATGAAGTCGACGAACTTCATCTGACTGATTATTTGTCTTTAAGTAACCCTATTCTATGGTATTAGATGGAATATTAACTAAATCTAAACTTATTAAAACCATTTTTTATATAATATTTTTGAAACAAAGCTGAAACAAAATAAAATATAATGTTTAGATGAAAAACTAAGCTTTAGCAACTAACTAAAATTACTCATTGGAAATAAATGGAAAACAACCTAATAGTAACAATAACAATGCATTTCTATAAAAATTATGCATTTCTTCATTGTTGCACACATTAGTTATTTAAATATACCTATTTAGTTGACAGATTTAACATTCATTTATAATATTAAAATTATTAAATATTTTATATAATAATTATAACATTAAAATAATAATAAAAAAACCTGCAAATGTCTTAAACCTAAACAGTAATATTTAAATAAACAAAAATTTATAAAAATGACAAAAGCGGTTAACAAAATTACTAAAAATTGAAATATATAATGTTTAAATAAAAGCTAATTAAAAAGTACTCATATAAACTACACCGTATATTTGAATTAAAACAAGAACTGAAAATATAAAAACATAATAAAAACTAAACTGCATATCTGTATTTAATTCAGAACTAGAAAGCTAAAAAAATAAAAGCAAATTCAAAAATATTAGATGGAAACTAACTGCACTGTATACTTGACCACTAAAATATTTTGTAAATAAAAAAGAAAGAAATACAAAAAATTAAATTTCAGTCAACATTTACATTTTTTTTATTCAATATGTTAGTTGCTTTGTGTGTTTAATTGTAAAATTTACTAGCAATTTCTGAATTAAAATATATAGAAATTATGGAGTGGATTATATTGGGGTGTCTACACATGATTTCCACAGCGAGTTAATGTGAGATGTGTTTTTCTCAGTGATCGGTTTCATCTCACTGCTTACGAAAACAAGAGCACATGACAGCATTCACACACAAATAATCCAAACATTCGGGTGTGCACACAAAGACAGGCTCTTTTCGTTTCTTCCCCGCAGTGTGCCGGCTCTGCTTAACAGAGTGAAATTGAAAAGGTATATTCTCATTCGTTTTGCATTACTATAATAGCAGGGAAGCTGTGCTTAAGTATTATGAAAATAGTACTACAACAGTATTTTTTAATGAATAATAAATTATAATTACTACTAGTATATTTATGCTGAATTGATTTGCAATCAAAAAAGAATTGCAACCTAAAAACAAGCCATAAAACATTTTGGCAACCATATAGCAATGCCCTGGTAAGCGTCATGTTTTTAAGACTTACAGACAAAGTTGGAAGCAGCTTCATTGCAGACAGGAGATCTTTGTCAGACAGGAACTTATCTGGACCCAAATCCACCTAGAATTGGTAAAGAAATGTTTTATGGGGTACACAATGCTAATTACAGAAAAGAGCTTCATCAACAGGATCGACTTCATCAGGGTTACGCAAAAATGGGAATTAAATCTGTTGAGGGTCAAAGTACTGGATTTACAGATCAGGAGTATCAAAAAAAAAGATGTTGGTCTGTGTTAGGAAGGGTTGAAACCAAACTTACCCAACTTAATACTTGTTTGTCTTTGGGTTGATCTTTGTCTTTGATTAAGAAGTACCTCTTTCTCAATCGCCAGCCTATGACAAGACAGATATTAGATGACTGGATTAATATCATGTATTAATGTCATATTTGAAACCAATACTAGAAAATATAAACAATATAAGAATTATAAAATATAAAATGTTTTGCATTGTGACACTGATTTAGTCAAAATAAGCATATTTTCTGCTTTAAATTTTCATTACCGTAACTCGTAAAAATCCAATTCTCATTACAAATGTACATTTTAAATACATAAAAAAAAAATTATATATATATATATATATTTTGCCTTTTTTGCATTACATTAATGATGATGAGATTTAATTTTACTTGAGATTTCAAATTTGAACACGTCAAGGTAAATGTTAAAGCTTTGTTGATGAATCTCCCTACAAGAAACAAAAGATCAAACGTTTCTTCTCAATGTGCCTCGGCTGTAAAACTCAGGCTGTTTTTAGTGGATAAAAATTTCCCATGAGCCTCAAGTTGTCAGGAACGCTAAATGCGTCAAAATAAACCAACACCTGACACCGCATATAAACTCTCACTGGGAGAAACAAATCAATAAACCTTAAATCATTAACTATTATAGATGTGATATATCTCAAGGCTGACGGTGTTATCATTCATGGTCATTGGAAATGCCCATTCTGCCCCATATATTAAAATAAATATATATATACACAACTATTATAAAATGTTAAATATAATATAATATAATATAATATAATATAATATAATATAATATAATATAATATAATATAATATAATACAATATGAAACTGGATGGAAGTAACTGAACTGCTTTACTCACCAATGTCTTTTAACGGCTCAATAACCTCCCATTTTGGATCGGATCTGAAGAACATGGACACCTGCTGTAAGGCTATTTCTGAAAAATAAGGAAGGATTTTAACAATAATTCTGATGCAAAACATTCATTTTCTAGTGTTAAAATAAGCCCCGGTTGCATTACCTGTGTAGTTCGCGGAGTAATTGTTAGTGTCGAGAAACTTTTTGACCAGCTCACAGCCGGAGAGGATGTGATGACATGTGATGTAGTTCAGATAAGCCTGAAGACCCTTCTGACGCTCGGCTATAAACTCTCGGTCCATGTTTCCTAACAGCTTCTTAGGAGGAAGCGGCAGGTTGAGGCCGGAGATCTGTGAACACAGACAGACTGACTCATGGTTACTCTTTCACTGATGGGAAGGCTAATGTGAAAAGCTTTGGCTTGGGAGTTTTTGAGGACTCAGCAAGAGTGGATCATTGCCAATGACACGTCAGAGCAATGCTATGCAATTTATTTTGAAACAGCGGCTCTCAAACGCACACGTTTGTCCAGCACAGGTTTGTTCTAACGGTTCACTTACCAGTAAACTATTGTTCAGCATGTCAAAGTCGCTGTATCTCCGGATGACCTGCGAATATCAGAGCTGAAATCAATCATTCTGACAATAACAAACATGAGAGAGAAAGAGACAGACAGAAAACAGTCAGAGATGACAGGTGGAGGGATATACAGATGGACAGACGGACAGATAGATAGACAGACGACAGGTAGAGGGATAGATTCATAGATAGATAGATGGATAGATGAATGGATGGATGGATTGATGGACAGTTGAATGGACGGACAGACATAGATGAATGGATAGTTTGATTATAGATAGATAGATAGATAGATAGATAGATAGATAGATAGATAGATAGATAGATAGATAGATAGATAGATAGATAGATGGATGAATGGATTGATGGATGGATAGATAGTTAGTTGGATGAAAACTTGGATGGATGGATGGATAGTTGGATGGATAGTTGGATGAAAACTTGGATGGATGGATGGATAGTTGGATGGATAGTTGGATGGATGGATGGACAGATGGATGGATAGATGGACGGATGGATGATGGATAGTTGGATGGATGGATGGATGGATGGACAGTTGGATGGATGGATGGATAGTTGGATGGATAAATGGATAGTTGGATGGATGGATGGATGGATGATGGACGGATGGATGGATAGATGGATAGTTGGATGGATGGATAGATGGATAGTTGGATGGATGGATGGATAGTTGGATGGATGGATGGATGGATAGATGGATAGTTGGATGGATGGATGGATGGATAGTTGGATGGATGGATGGATGGATGGATGGGTGGACGGATAGATGATGGATAGTTGGATGGATGGATGGATGGATGGACGGACATAGATAGATAGATAGATAGATAGTTGGATGAACGGATGGATGGATGGACAGTTGGATGGATGGATGGACGGATGGATGGACAGATGGATGGACAGTTGGATGGATGGATGGATGGATGAATGGATTGATAGTTGGATGGATGGATGGATGGACGGATGGATGGACGGATGGATGGATGGATGGACGGATGGATGAATGGACGGACAGACATAAATGGATGTATAGTTGGATAGTTGGATGATAGATAGATAGATAGATAGATAGATAGATAGAAAGATAGATAGATAGATAGATAGATGGATGTAACTCACTGTCCAGCTGTTGTCTGTAGAAACTCCTCTCTGAACACGAATGATGTACTCCTGTTAACAGAGAAAAACACTGATGACTGACTCAGCAAACATACATTACATTAAGTGATAACATAAAGACCCTGCTGAAAAAAACTGATTTAGCTGCTCTTCAGTCCCCAAATCACCTTTAAATCACCAAACGAGTTCAGCCTGACTCGTGGAAACCAGCCTAAACAAGCCCATCATTCGTTTTTTCTTCTTCACTATATTTGGCATTCAAGGGATCAAAGTCATGCTGTCATGGATTTGTGGTTTTTCAGCAGAATTGTGAAGCAAGACCAAAGCAGGAAGTCAAGAGGCCAAATGTAACAGAGTCTCCAAAGTCCCTGCAGCAGCCTCCGACAGCCACTTCTCATTCACATTAATGTTTGACTCTCCTTCAGAAAGTCACCTGATGGTTTCCAGAAGACTAAAACAAGAGCAAAGGCACTCGGTTTCCATTCGCAACACTATTTCACATCACATCCGTTCTGTGGTTGATTATTTACACACTCGCCATATCTTAAGATCTTAACATCTTTCAACCTACAAAATAACATTAAATATACATAACTGATCATCTACCCTGAATCTACTCTACTCTAAAATGAACGTTTATATCACATAGAACTGAAAGCAGTTTACTAGATTGCACTTTCATTATGAATGACATTGAGAAACGAATAGATGAATAAATGAGAAAGGAAACACTCGTATGTATTGTGGCTTCGGTTTCACAGCCAGAGGAAATGTCTTTCTGCACAAATGCAAATGATAAATGGTCAATTCCGCCGATAAATTCACTAGAACAGATCCAGACTGCTTTATATATCACATGAGATCTAGCAGTATATGATGTTTTTATTTATTCATTTTTTTAAGGCTTATATGATGTTTACGTTAACTAAACCTATAGATATAATCAAAATTTAAAAAAGTAATATGCACACATTTTATTTTAAAGTTGATTATGCTCATTATATCATAAACACATATTAATATAAATCATATTTTTAAAGAATAGACAGATGACAGATAGACAGATCTCTAGACGGATAGACAACTAGATAGATAGATGGATGACTGGCAGAGATAGATATTGAGATAAATAGAAATTAATAAAGTAATATCTACACATTTTCTTTTAAAGTCGATTATGCTCATTATACCATAAACACATAATAATATAAATCGTTTGTTAAAGAATTTCAATCACAATTTCGTCATCACTTCATTTAAATTTGATTATTCAAGTTTGCAAAATCTTAAAACTAAGGTAATGTATCAAATATAATTTTTAAAAAATTTACCGTTATTTCTACATTCAGGATGTTGCTACATTTGAAATTTTTTTTTTGTTTACATTTTATTTCACAAATATGTTCGCTTTACAAAATGTAATTGACTTCTGGCCTTAACATTAAACAACTAAACAAAAACGAATCTAAAACGACACTAAATGCGATTAATCTGATATTAATCGACTAACATTGGAGAAATACCGTTAAACGTCAAAAAACGACATACAAAGTAGAGTTTGACTTTAAACCCTTTTATAATCTAATCGAATGTTACTGACATGTAAACGCATATTTATAACCGAATTTAAAGGTGTAACTTAACGGATCGGTCTATTCGAAACCGTCTCCGCGCGCACATAAACAGCGATCCGCGCGGCTCCGGTTTGTGCCGTTTACCGTGTGTGACTGTAAACTCTGGCTGGCCTCGATCACGGCGGTCAGCGGCACGGTGTCGTCCAGCGGCGGCTTCCTGCCGATCATCGGCTGCGGCTGCTGCTCCATGAACGCCATCCCGGATCAAAACAACAAACCGCCCCGGTTCCACAGGGTTCGGTAACCGAGAGCCCACCCCGGTCGGTGTAAGGTTCACGGTTCACTGCGCGTCTGTGCTTGTGACAACGTGGGAGAAACGAATCAGAAACTGCCAGTGAAAATTTACGTGGATGCTTAAAGGAGCTCGTGCACTCAGTAGTGCGCACACTCGAGAGTAAGCGAGTGACGTCACAGATTTGTAACACTCCGAATGTATCGTTTGGGACTGTTTATTTATTTAAGAATACATGTGTAAAATGATTTACATTTGTATTTAGTGCTTGCGAGGTCGTCTTTCTTAAAAAGAAAAGAAGAAAAAAGAAAAAGTGAGTGACGCCATGTTTTAGTAAATAACGTTACCCCTACTTGTTCAAACAGGAAACATTCATAGGGCTCACGGCTAAATTCAATCATGTTATTTCCTCTGGGGCTTGGAATAAAATAAAACTTGACAAACTGTCAAACAAGCATTTTTCGACTTCATTTCTGTGCATGTTGTTTTGCATTTTCGTTTGGAGTTTGTAACATAAGCGTTGCATTTTGGCGAAGCTGCTAGCAGTATGCTAAATGTTGTCAAGAGAATCCTATCATGTGACTCAATGTGAACAGTGTTCCAGTTTCTATACTTCATGACATATTTTAAGAAAATATTAGAGCATAGAACATAAGAAATGCATGTGTCTATTTACACAATGTACAAACAAAAAGCAAAGCCAAATATCAAAACAAAGGTCTGAGGAAAAAGTGTATAAAGTTTAATATAATACAGTTCATCGACAAGCATTAAATACTACATGTAAATCTACACACATATGTATTTCCTCAACTAACCAAAAGAGAAAGCAAGCAAAAAATGTAAGGACTGAGGACCAATAGGTAAATTGATCTTGGTTAAAGTAAATTAAGCTGGAAGAAGTTTACAGGTTGGTTTTATGTAATTTTACCACTATTATGTTAACTTTATAATTTTTTAATTGCGGTTTTAGAGAACATAAAATGTCTTTGTTGAGGTTGGACACAGATAGTTATTGCCCACAC
Source organism: Carassius auratus (assembly GCF_003368295.1). Classification (NCBI taxonomy): domain Eukaryota; kingdom Metazoa; phylum Chordata; class Actinopteri; order Cypriniformes; family Cyprinidae; genus Carassius; species Carassius auratus. The sequence continues at coordinate 57,988 of NW_020525838.1, forward strand.
CAAAGAACTAAGCCAAAGGGCGGGTTTATTTTCTCACACATTTTTTATTCAAATAACTCCCAGAGAACAAAAAACAAGAAATATTAAATCTCTGAGTGAGTGTTACATTCCGAAAGAACAAAAAGAAGCAAGAAAGAACATTTAATTCCTGGCAGCACATAAAAACCAAACAGCTGGATTCACTAAAGTTTCTCATGATTGTTGTGCGTCTTGCGGCATCATGACTATGACCTCTCCCTCCATGACCACTTTGTCTTTGGCAGCGCAGGAAACAGAAATAAACGCAAAGGACATTTTGATCTTTTTGACCTCCGCTTCTGCCACAACCTCCTCTCCGATGTAGAGGGGTGCCGGAAAGCGTATTTCCTGGTGAAGAAACACACAGCCTTTGCCGGGCAACTTCGTCCCCAGAACTGCTGAGATCAGACCGTTAATCAGCACTCCGTGAACAATGGGGGTCTCGAAAGAGGTCGTTTTGGTGTATTCGGGGTCGAGGTGGAGAGGATTCGTGTCCCCCGTCAGCTCAGCAAAAAGTGTGACATCTCTGGCACTGAATGTTTTGCTAAGCGAGGCCCGTTCACCCACGTAAAGCGACCTGTGTCCTACTGTGAGGGATGTGGGAACTGAGTTGAAAAAACTGTTTATATTTCTGCTGAAAATACTTCTTCTGAGAAAAAACATTTTTTTTCCCAGGCCCACCTCACTATATCAACTGGTCTGCGAACCGCAGCTCACGGCTATTCCCAGACAACGCTAGTAAAAATGGCGACACCTGCAATGATAAATAAAATGAAATATGAGTTGCATTTAACACAGATGTCTGTGTCATTTATTAGAAGTGCATTGGGGTTCAGTATCTATAATGAGATAAAGAGTAACCGCCCATCAGCATCTGACGCAAATTACAAAGTACACACAGTTTGGCTGAAGGAATGCCAATGGTCTCATTAAAATTGTGTCTAGTCATTCCTGGAAGATCTACAATTGATCCACAATCTTTTTACTGACATCTAGTGCCAACAAACTGCAAACTCAGGGCAAAGTAAATCTTTAATCTGCTTCAACACTGGGGAAAACGTACCTGCGTGACTCTGAATGCACATGCCTCAGTCTGATATGATCCCAGTAATGTTAAAGCGCTCCACAATTTCACCAGGCCGCTGAGATTAAAGCACAAAAGAATATAAAAACTGAACATCATTTGGGTTGGACAAATCCGTAAGTGTTTATTCCTTTCAGAAAAAAACATTCAAGAAATTAATTACTAACAGATTTGTCCAATTAAAACGGTCCTAAACTCGAGCCCTGAGGGACACTCAACGTTTCTGTGTTTATAAACAGCTCTGTACCTCCAGTAAATTATGTTTAAACTCTTTAGCCTAAATGTACAAGATTTGTTCTTTAAGCAATGTCATACCTGTTGTACACTCTCAGTATACCTGTCAGTTCGTTCTGATCAAATTTAAGCAAATCAAATGGAAAAGAAGCTCCAACCTGCCATACAAAAAAAAACAAGTCAGAAATAAGGATCAAGTCGAAACAAATGACTCAACACAGCTCATATTATATATAACAGAAAATGGTTTATGGACTGTAAAATATATATATTTTTTACATTTTTAATTATTTATGTAATACAAAAAACTTGATCATTAAACTATAATCCAAAATGAAAATTTAATTGGTTAATTAGATAATTTAAGCAATTTTTAATTATTTGACATTTATTATTCATAATTATTGTCATATATAATTATTTTACATTTTGGCATCATTTATGATTAAATTAACCATTCTCAATGTATTATGCTATCTCACAGTCTATTTTTGGACTCCCCCCCCCCCCAGCAGTTAAGTTATTTTACAAAGAAACAATAACTGAATCATTACACTCAAATTGTAAAAAAAGAGAGAAATACTATGTGCTTACCTCTCCGTGCAGGTCTTTGAGTCCACAGATAATCAATTGTTTGAACTGTGCATCAGTAATATTTTTGTTTCCACTCTCCAAAACTCTTAAAAAAATAATAAAGGCGAAAATTTCATTTCATGCACCATCTAATAATTGCATTAAAATTAGCAGATCAAAACTGACCTATCTCATATCACTTACAGAGATATCTTCATATAATGGAAAACTGAAGCATTTTTGTACACATATCGCTCAAACTTTGAGGGTTCCTCCATAACTTGTATTTTTACCCAATGAAATCTTCCCAGATGGTCTGCCAGTATGCCTAAATGAAGAAAGATAAAAACCTGTCGTCAATTCAAATCAATTTGCAGTGCTAATTACTTCAGGAATATGTAAATAAATGCATATAAGAGTTGAGTTGCATATTCAATACGAATATTCAAACACAATGACTGTATCATGGTACTGCCACAATATTCTTTATAATGGTGAACTAATAGAATAATTCATGCATTTATGGAAGATCGGTGTCTTCCAGCTCACGTGTCAGTTCTGTATTAACTATGAACTCCAAAAAGACTAATACTTGTTAAAGAGTCTCCCGCCGCTATGTATTACAACATGCTGCATTTAAATATTAAATAAATGTCAAACAACTAACTGTTTGGAGGTCAGAAAACAGATGAACTTACAGAATTACAGGTCGTGTTTGTCCTTTATGAACAGCATGCGCAGCGCCATGCGCCCTCTTGTTTTGCCAAATCTCGCGATAACTCCCTCAATAAAAGTAAATGAAAATAAAAATAAAACAACAACAGGGAAATTAATTTTTATTATGATGACGGACAATAATAATAATAATAAAAAAGACCCCCCCCCCAAAAAAAAATAAAAAAAATAAAAAATAAATAAAATAAAGATTATATATTTATTGATAACTTTTAGTAAAAAAAAATCAGCTCCACTGTTGTTATTTTTTTTCCAGTTCATTTCTATAATCTGTATTTTTCTGCTTGCATTTTTTTTAAAATTATTTTTATGGCATAACTCTTCCAGTGAACTGAATTGCAACCGAGTGTGTCTTCCGCGTTTCTGTTTTGATGAAGTTACGCAACTTGTTGAGTTTCACTTTTATTTCTTTAAACGTCCCTGGTTTCGTGAACAGCACGGATGATTTAATTAACACTGTATCGTTTAAAACACGAACCCGAAAAGCTTTTTAAATACTGCTCTCCTATGGTTGGTAAGTTTATTTCCTTATATTTCACTCTCTGCTGTTGAGCTGAACGAGCGCTTGTTACATATTTGATTAGTGAGCTGGTTAAGTTGGTTAGCATTGGTTGGTTACATAAAGTCTAAAATACGTAGTACACTTTTATGTTGACATTTCTGATATAGTACCATAGTATTCTGAAATCGCCATGGAGTAAAATACCATGGTGTACGAGGAAGGTAACCATTCATTACCTTTGCATGTATAAAAATACTATGGTACGACGACCAAGGTAATTTTTTGGAATGGAATTTAATATCGACAATAAAATATCAGGGATTCGCACATATATTTTAATATATATATTTCTATTATATGGAATAATAAATATAATAATATTTAAAATATTTTTAGCTTGAACTATGATACTGCTAGGTGTTTTGTATGCACTATAATTTACTGTATTTTTGGACATTTACTAAAGTATATAAATGCATATAATGTAATATGAATTTTATTTGTAATATTAATTGTTATAAAGTAATTTTTAATAGAATATATATATATATATATATATATATATATATATATATATATATAAACTATTTATGTAAACAATTGCTATATAAACCGATAATATTATATATAAACAAATGTTTATATTGAATATTTATTTTAACGAATAAAATAAATAAATTGGTATATTTACTTAATTTGTAATATTCAATTTATTAATAATATAAATATGTATATTAAAATATAAAACATTTAAAATACTAATATATATTTATTTTAATTTTTTATTTTTTCTAATTTTTACTTTGTGTGTGTGTGTATGTTTTAAAGCTTTCAAGGTAAAAGTATGGCTGCCCTAGATGCCTCTAGAAATATAAAAGAAGGTGAGTGCTAGTAAATGCATTACGCAATAAATTCATACATCAAAAGACAAATTTTCCACATAGCAGCATGTATTATGTTAACATCACATCTTTGCTGTCGCAGCCGAGGATGCAGCTCGAATGCTGAGTGACGCCATCAACTCTAGAGACAAAGATGAAGCGACCAAGTACCTGGATCAACTTTTGGATCTAAAACTCCCAGTGTGTGTCAAAATAAATCCTGAAGCATACTCTAAAGACAGCATCAGGTATGCTGTTAGACTTGTTTTATTGCGGTGCGAAAAACTTGTTACTGGGGATCTGAAGCTATATGTGATTTTTTGTTTTGTTTTGTGTGATGGCAGGTTGAGGGTAGGAGTGGCGGACGCCGTGTCAGATGCCCACATCCCAATAACAGTGATGGTACCAGTTTACATGACAATATCAGAGCTGAAAGAAAAGGTAAATAGTGTTAATGATGAACCTGTGTATGAAAATTCTTGTTTGAAACAGAAACCCAAAATTGTACATATATTTAAGCCCTTATTGACTTTTTAGTCATTCACAATTTGTCTTTCAGATCAATCAAGACTATGGCTTCCACCCGTCCCTCCAGCGCTGGGTGATCGGGAAGCGCCTGGCCCAGGACAGAGAAACCCTGTATCAGTATGGGGTCAGAAACCACGATGATACAGCATTCCTCTTCATCCTTTCCCCCCAGGCTGTCAATCTGAGCCGCGAACAAGAGAGAAAAGAGAAAGAGGATAGACGGATCTATGGTATCTAGCCTGTATTTCTGACTAAAAAAAAAATAACAGCTTTTATATGAGTTCCCTGAACTGCATTTCTTTCTTAATGAAGATATAATCGAGATAGTTGAACGTCCACCTCATCGCCCACCAGAACTCGTTGCCAGAGGAGATAATCGCCCTCCTCTACCTCCCAAACCTCAGGTCTGTCTCTCTATCATTCTGTCTGTTGCTCTGTCTATTGTTTTTTTGTCACTATCTGCAGCTCTCTCGTTTAGTCTGTCTATCTCTGTCATTTTATTAATTGTTCTATCTGTTGCTCTATCTGTAGCTCTATCGTTCAATCTGTTGTTCTTTTGTTCTGTTTGTCTCTATATCTATCATTCTGTTGTTCTGTCATTCTATCCATTGTTTTGTTGTTTTATTTGTAGCTCTATCTGTCGCTCTGTCTATGGTTCTGGCACTCTGTCGCATTATCTATCATTCTTCTGCTCCATCATTCTGTTTGTTGTCGCTCTGTCTACTAGCTTTCTTCCTATCTGTCGCTCCATCGTTCTATCTGTCACTCTATCCCTATCTCTATCTTTAATCTGATCATTAATCTGTTGCTATGTTTCTATTGCTTTATCGATCTCTGTTGCTCTGTCATTCTATCTATTTTTTATTTTATTTTGTCTGTCGCTGTCGTATGTTTCTGGTACTCTATCTGTCACTTTATCTATCATTCTATCTGTCGCTCTGTCTATGGTTCTCGCACTCAGTCACATTATCTATCATTCTTCCGCTCCATCATTCTGTTTGTTATTGCTCTGTCTACTATATATCTTTAGCTATCATCCTATCTCTATCCTATCGTTCTTTCTGTCACTCTATCCCTCGCTCTCTTTCATCTGTTCATTAATCTGTTGCTATGTTTCCATTGCTTTATCTGTCACTTTATCTATCATTCTCTGTCATTCTATCTGTAGTTCTATCATTTAATATGTTGTTCTTTTGTTCTGTTTGTCTGTATATCTATCATTCTGTTGTTCTCTCATTTTTTGTCATTTTATTTGTAGCTCTATCTGTTATTCTATCTGTCCTTCTGTCTATGGTTCTGGTGCTCCATCTGTCGCATTATCAATCATTCATCTGCTCCATCATTCTGTTTGTTGTCATTCTGTCTACTATATATTTTTTGCTATCATCCTATCTGTCGCTCTATCATTCTATCTGTCACTCTATCTCTTGCTCTATCTTTAATCTGTTCATTAATCTGTTGCTATGTTTCTATTGCTTTATCTGTCACTTTATCTATCGTTCTCTGTTGCTCTGTCATTCTATTTTGTTTGTAATTTTCTCTGTCGCTCTATGGTTCTGGTGCTCTATCTGTCACTTTATCTATCATTCTATTTGTCGCTCTTTCATTCTGTAATTCTGTCTGTAGCTCTATCTATCATTCTATCTGTCACTCTAAGTTTCTACTGGTTTATCGGTCAATTTATATATTGTTCTCTGTCGCTGTAGCTATCATTCTATCGGTTGCTTTTTCTATGGTTCTGACCCTCTATCTGTCACTCTTTTATTCTATTCGTTGTTCTTTTATTCTGTCACTCTGTTATTCAATCTTTCATTGTATCGGTCACATTATCCATTTCGATCACTTTATCTATTGTTCTGTCACTCTACCTCTCATTTTATCTTTTGCTCTTTCTGTTGTTCTGATGCTCCATCACCTTAACTATTGTTCTGTCTGTTGCTCTATCATTCTATTTGTTGTTCCATCATTCTGTTATTCTATCTTTCTCTTTATCTGTCCCTCTATCTATCATTCTAACTGTTGCTCTATCTAGTTTCTATCGCTTTATCTGTCAATCTATCATTCTGTCACTCTATCATTCTATTTGTTGCTCTATCATTGTCACTTTGTCCGTTGCTCTATCTAGGTTTCTGTTGCTTTATCTGTCACTATATCTATACTTTTCTGTCACTCTATCATTCTGTATGTTGCTGTCTGTAGCTCTATTGTTCTATCACTATATCTTTTGTTCTATCGGTCATTCTCTATCATTTTACCTGTTGCTCACTCTATCTATCTATCTATCATAATTATAATAATTTTATTTGGTTTTATAGCCAGTTGGTTGGTCATGTCCTGGTTGCACGTTTGTGAATAAACCAACACGTCCAGGTTGTGAGATGTGCGGTACAGAAAGACCTGACAACTATAATGTACCTGACATATACCAGCCAGATGAGACAGAAACCAGGAGACTCCAGCAGGAGGAACTGGCCAGACTGCAGTACGAGCAGGTTAGTTGAGGGGACCCAACATACTGGACTACAGTGAACTGTTAGATAGGACTGTGGGATGAAAAACACTCGAATGGAATATTGTTTAACTCATAAATTATATACAACTTTTTCCTCTTGGACAAAGAGGACTTCTTCCTCTTGTGTCCGCATTATGATGAAAAAAATCAGCATTTTTACAACAGTGTCTTTTCCTGATCTGGTTTATTGTTATTAAAAGCAGATATACTGTCCGTTTATGTATGTAGTCTATGAAGGATGAACGGGAGAGGAATTTCCAAGAACTCCTTGAAACGGATTCCCACAGTCTGGTGGGGAATGTGGAAGAGCTGGATTGTGCCATCTGCTTTTGCACCATCATGCCAGGAGAGGGCGCTGTGCTGAGAGAGTGCCTTCATAGCTTCTGCAGGTGCTGCGAGATTGTTTATCAGTTACTATAAACAGGAAGTAGTGAAACAGACTGAAATACAACTTTGAATATCCTACAGGGAATGTCTGAAGGAAACAGTTCTGAACTGCATGGATGCCGAGGTGGCTTGTCCTTACAGAGACCACGCTTACTCCTGTAACAGCAAACTTCAAGATCGAGAAATCAAATCGGTAAGATCATAAATGGCATATTATTTAACCTTGGATTATTGTAGTTACCCGTTCTCTTAATAAAACACACCAAACTTTACTGTTTCCCACCAGCTCCTCTCCCAGGACGAGTACCAGAAGTTTCTAGAACTGAGGCTGAACATCGCAGAGTCGCGCAGTGAGAACAGTTACCACTGCAAGACGCCCGACTGCGCCGGCTGGTGCATCTTCGAAGATGACGTGAACGAATTCAAATGTGGCATCTGCAACGAGACCAACTGTATCCTCTGCAAGGTGAACACAAAGTTTGCCGGTGTCTTGTTCACGTTCAATTTTAAAAGTGCGTGTTATGGTGACCTAAAGTACTGTGCATGTGCATCTCAAGGCTATTCACAAGGGAATGAACTGCAAGGAGTACCAGGATGACCTTCGCATTCGAGCGCAGAATGACGACGCAGCCCTGCAGACCACACAGATGCTGGATGTAAGTGGAAAATTAATTTGTTCAGCTTTTTTGTCAATATTTGAAATTAATTGCAATTGTGAAACAGCACCGACTAGGGGTGGGAATTGTAAAGAATTTCCTCACTGGAATTGCAGTTCTAATGGCTACACAAAGGAATAAGGAAATGCAATTTCATTGTGAAAATTAACATTATTGATAAGTAAATGTACAATAAATTGTTTGGGACTTGGACTACACTGGTAATGCTGTATGTGTTTGATAGACTAAAAAGAGCCGATTCAGAAGAGTCATTTGTTCGGGAATCAGACTACGTTGGTCGTGCTGTATGTGTTTGATTCACTACAGAGAAACGATTCATAAGAGTCACTTGTTTGGGAATTAGACTACATTGGTGGTGCTGTCTTTGAGTCACTACAGAGAAACGATTCATATGAGTCACTTGTTTGGGAATCAGACAACGTTGGCCGTGCTGTCTGTGTTTGATTCACTACAAAGAAACGATTCATAAGAGTCACTTGTTTGGGAATTAGACTACATTGGTGGTGCTGTCTTTGAGTCACTACAGAGAAACGATTCATATGAGTCACTTGTTTGGGAATTAGACTACATTGGTGGTGCTGTCTTTGAGTCACTACAGAGAAACGATTCATATGAGTCACTTGTTTGGGAATCAGACAACGTTGGCCGTGCTGTCTGTGTTTGATTCACTACAAAGAAACGATTCATAAGAGTCACTTGTTTGGGAATTAGACTACTTTGGTGGTGCTGTCTTTGAGTCACTACAGAGAAACGATTCATAAGAGTCACTTGTTTGGGAATCAGACAACATTGGCCGTGCTGTCTGTGTTTGATTCACTACAAAGAAACGATTCATAAGAGTCACTTGTTTGGGAATTAGACTACATTGGTGGTGCTGTCTTTGAGTCACTACAGAGAAACGATTCATAAGAGTCACTTGTTTGGGAATCAGACAACATTGGCCGTGCTGTCTGTGTTTGATTCACTACAAAGAAACGATTCATAAGAGTCACTTGTTTAGGAATTAGACAACATTGGCCGTGCTGTCTGTGTTTGATTCACTACAAAGAAACGATTCATAAGAGTCACTTGTTTAGGAATTAGACTACATTGGTCGTGCTGTCTGTGTTTGATTCACTACAAAGAGATGATTCATGAGAGTAATTTATTTGCAAATAAGATGGTCGCACTGTACATGTTTGATTCACTAAAACAGTCAGATTCAAAAGAGTCACTTGTTCAGGACTCATTCCACATTGGTCACACTGTGCGGCCGGATTCAAGAGTTGATTTATAGGAGTCATTTGTTTGGGAATCAGATTCCATTGGTCGTGCTGTATTTGTTTGATTCACTTCAGAGAAACGATTCATAAGAGTCAATTGTTCAGGAATCATAGTACACTGGTTACACCTTATGTTTTTCAAATATACACAAAAAAAACAATAAACTGTAATTATTTGTTACCCATTGACCGGTTTCACTTCCAGCAACTCCTGAAGAACGGCGAGGCGATGAACTGCCCCAAATGTCAGGTGATCGTCCAGAAGAAAGACGGCTGTGACTGGATCTGCTGTCTGATGTGCAAGACCGAAATCTGCTGGGTGACCAAACAAGCCCGATGGGGACCTCAGGTTAGAAACTAAAGTACATAAATCATTCGTTCAGTGATTCACAAACATCAAATGGCTAACTTGGACCTGGTTTCGTCTCCGCAGGGTGCTGGAGACACATCGGGGGGTTGCAAATGTCGAATCAATGGAGTCCTTTGCCATCCAAAATGTCAGAACTGCCACTAAACACTGATTCCACGAGCAAAAACATGCGCTACAGCAACAAAACACTTACAAAACTCCTTATAATAATCCAGGTGGGGTTGATGTGATGCATACAGTTTGCACTTATAGCTTTAAAACATTTGCTCAGTCTAGTTATATCACTGGCACAGTCATCTGGATGTCACGACTTAATAGATATGTTCTAGGACTAAATTTACAGACCGTGTTTACTAACTTAAAAATATCATGGGATAATATAAACGAATGAAAAAGTGACATTTTTAAAATATACGTCAAACTGTCTTAAATCACTACTGGCAAACTGATGCTCTCAGACTTTGTGCAATGATATTGTAAGAGGAAAGCATTATGGTGCAAGAATATTGTTTTTTTTTAATCCAAAGATTTTTTTTGTGTGCACGATCATAGCAAAATATGCAATATGGAGCAATGAAGGAAAAAACACATTAAAGAAAAAGCAGAAGAAATGCAGCATAGTATGTAATCAAATGCATAATTTCACATTACGGATATATTAAAAATTAATACTGAAAAAAATGTCGTCTAATAATTAGACTAGGTTTTTTTTCCCATATTGCATTTTTTTACATGTAGAAGCATTTTCATTCTGTTGACAATATGTCTTTGTTTACAAAATTTTATGATTCAATAAAGCTGGTGTACAGTTCAATTATTTATTCATTTTTTATAAACACCTTTAAATAACCTCTTAAAAAGAAGTAATAATTCATAAAACAAGCAGTGCAACATGAATTGAAAAGAACAAGTATTTTTGACTCAAATGATTTATCTTTTCTTTTTATTTAAACATATTTAGCAACATGGTCAAATGTGACACATTAACATGAGAGAACCAAAGACAACTTAAGACAATCTCTCAAAATGAAAAAAATGAGCAAGAAGCGCATTCTTTAGTGAAATCTAGTAATGCATAATAAAAGCAAAAGCAGTAGTTGTGTTGATTGGCAGAGTGTTATTTCAAAAAATATTGATTCATGGATTTTTTTTTAACCAAGCAGTGTTGGATGTTACTTGATGTTACTTTGATGTGGTTTAGTGGAAACGATCAGTTGTGAACATTTGAACAACAAAAATAACAACGTGCCATGATTCAACACTGAGTTCGAGAAACTATTGTTTACACACTCTGTTGATCAGCTGAAGTTATTCAGAAGTGCTTTCAATTCAATCTCGAGTTTCATGAGAAGGGCACGTTATGTACTAGGACTGGCACTTATCATAAAAAAATACTGTAATTAAGGTGATTCGGAGAGAGAAAAAAAACCCTGCAATGTAGTGGAAAAAAAAACTACTTCAAAAAACATTAACATGCAAATTACGAACATAATAAAAAGTCGTTTCGTTCACTGCATACACTTAACAAATGAGATTCGTACCCATCAGGGGTCCTGGACCAATCAGACGCAATATCGAATTCTACAAACAGGTTTTCTAAAAATATTTTGGTCTCTATTTATTTGTAGGTTTTCAATGTTTGCAAAGCATAATAAAGAACGTGGGGTCTCGATCATGAAGCACAAGTTGAGCAAATTTCTGCAAAAGCAATTTTTGTGAAATTGTTGATTTTGAGGCAATGGTTGTTTTTCTTTAATGTTGTTTTTGTTCGTGAATTTCAAACATAAATTAATCGCAAAAAAATCGTCAAATGTTTTACAAAGGACTTGACAACCTTCATAAACGCACATATTTTTTCAAACGTTAAATGTTTTTTGAGCTTGAATTTTAAAACAAAGACTCCTTTAATGATTTTATGTAGTTTATAAAACATTCTTATGTAAACTGTTTACATTACATTTTAATTTCAAAGCAAAAATTCTAACTATTGTTAATAAATTGTTGTATTCAATTTAGTAAAAAATGTATTATGAGAAATGCACATGATTTTTAAATCGTTGCAGTCAATTTAATACAACAGTTTATACTTTATTTTGTATCATTATGAACGTGATGTCAAGGCATTCTTATGTAAATTGTCACATTCACTTAAATTTGATAATTTTTTCAAAACGAAAACTTTGTTTTACAAACAATATACTTCTTTAATAGGTACATTTAAAAAAGAAACTTTAAATTATCGTTACTGAATGGTGGATATCAATTCAATGTGACAATTTATAATAAAAAACATTACATTTTAAAAGAAATAGTTCCAACCAAAATGAAAATTTGCTGATATTTAACACTTAACCCTCAGACTATTCAAGAGGTTGAAGAGTTTGTTTCTTCATCGGAACAGATTTGGAGAAATGTAGCATTACATCACCATTGAATCATCTGCAGTGAATGGGTGCCGTCAGAATGAGAGTCCAAACAGCTGATAAATACACAACGATAATCCACTCGAATTTTAACTTTTAACTTTTTGCGTCTCCTTCTGCCCCCCCACATCAAAATCTACCAATATATTTGTTTAGAGACATTTTTCCATATTATGCTCCTGATTCAGACGAGACAATATTTACACCTGAGAAAGCAATAATATGGATAGAGAACATGTATTTTAAAGTTTATAAATCTCTTAATGATAGATTTCTTTCTTTTAAACATGACACTTTTTCACTTCAGAAGACATTAACTGATGGACTGGATTAGGTGTGGATTATTGTGATGTTTTGATCAGCTGTTTGGACTCTTATTCTGACGGCACCCATTCACTGCAGACGATCCATTGGTGAAAAATCCATTTACACAAAAACTTGCTCAGATTGTGTTTCATATATGAGATGTGGAGTATACATAGAGCCACTGTACATCCAATCCCACCCCAGGATTGTGTTGCTTGTCCTCAGTAGATCCAGGAAACTGTTTCTTCATCTGCTGGAGGAAGTGATCGCTCTGCTTTACTGAATATTTCAGACTCAGCACATCATTCAATGGGAAAAGGCTTGTTTAATTATAATAACTATGAACACATGTATTAGTCTAACCAGTATAAATACTTGGTTACAGAGTAACAAATATTCAGCGCTGTGTTTTGGCTCCTTCACGGGAAGAGTAAGTCTAGTTTAGGAGCCCATTCCAGGGCAGAGTTTACCACGGCTAAAGCGGCCGCCCCTAACGCCACGGTCAATCCCATGACCGCCAGCCGCATGAAGCGGCGCGCCGTGGGCCGGACGACTGCCACGCTCCCTCGCTGGGCCTCCAGGGGGCGCTGCTGCTGCTTCTGCTGCTCTTTCCGTCTCCGTCGATGCACTGTGTCCGGACGCTGCTGCGTCGACGCCAACTCCAAGTCTTTGAAGGAGGAGACCGCCGTCCTGGACCAAACAACAAATAAACAGTGTTTGGTGGGACATGTCAGTTGTGAGAGAAACGTTTGTGGAAGGTAGACGTACAGGTGACTGCGCTCTCTGGCCAGCTCGGACGGGGGGAACTGAACGAACAGGTCTCCTGCGCGGCTGATCAGCGTCTCGTACGGCAGGTCCTCAGGGATACGGGACAGCAGATGGTGCATCATGGCCATGTCACACTCACAGTCCAACACCTCGTCCTCTCGATGCAACACGATCTGCAAAGAGAGAACCACGCTTGCACTGAGATCGAGTCAGACTGCGCTTGTGTGTTTGGCTTACATACATGTGGATTTTCTTTATCTGTTTGTATTTAAAGTGAAAATCTTAACATTCTTTGTGGTAGTATTAAAGGGTTAAAAATAATACTATTATTATGTAACTGTACTGTAAAAAAATGTTTAATTTGTGTTTACAATTTACTGCAAAATTTTAATATCAAATATATGTTTATACATATTTAAAGTATCTTATTTTATGTGAGTTCTGGAAAATATAGTAATGCCAATTAAATTATTATATAATATCTCATTTTTAGTAGATTTTTTTTTTTGCATTATGATACTGACAATATATTTGTTTAAATTAAATTAAATAATACCCCATTTTGTTAATGTAATGACTTTTTTTGCATTACGGTAGTGACAATGTTTTTTTTTACATATTAAAACAAGATCTAATTTTATGCTATGGTAATTACAATGAGTTTTTTTAAATAATAAACAATATTTTGTTTTACGTTACAATAATGACAAAGAGATTTTTTTTTTCATTATTGTAGGCTACTGATAATTATGAGGAAAATGTACAGCAAAAACTAATTCATTAGTACAACAATAATGAAAGTAATAATTATGAGAAAAAGTCACCATGCACAAAATCTTAAAGGTCCTAAAAGAGGCTGTTTAATTTCCTTTTTTTTTTCTTTTTGGTGCAAAATTCCCTTTATATAAAGCTTTTGGTATTTAGTCCCTCACCTACATTTTGTCAAACATCAAAAAGTTTATGGAGAACACAGTACTTATAGTGTGGACATGACATGTCCGTTATTTATTCCCGATTCAGCTCTAAATAAAAAGCTGAACATCAGAGACTCAGAGATTCAGAAGGTGGTTTCGAGGACAACTACTGGAAACGTACCACAGCAGCAAAGTAGATGGGCATGAGGGGATGGCAGGCCAGGAAGAAGTCGTACAACCGAACCACATGCCGGAAATCTGACAGCACGTGTCCGAACCAGGTGATGAGCCAGCTGAGAGCGAAAATGGTGCCGACCTCGGCTCTGCAGACAAGATAAAGACTCTTATCTCAATAAAGAAGGCCTGTCATCATTCTTTCAGGAGATGCTTTTAATGTAATGTCATTAAAAAAAACCGAATCAAACCACTGAGCTTCAGCACAGACTAACAAACAAACACATGAAATCCCAGAAAATGGGCGTCTACTCACTGCTGCATCCAGTCGTACACTTCAGGGTTGACCCGCTTGATTATGGGCATCAGGTAGTTCAGGATGTGTTTGGTGTTGTCCATAGTGGGGTCCATAAAGTCCCTGGAATAGAAATATCTACTAGATATAAAACAAAATCATTTCAAGTTTTTATTTTTTTTATACAGTAACTGAAAAAAAAATGATAAAATCCATTTATTTTCAGAATAAATGCCCATATGAGAAATATATACATAAGCGTGTATAAATACTTTAAAACGTAAATGGAATTTAATTATAATACTTTTTAATAATGTTAATAATAACATAATTTTTTTTACAGTTGATAAAATGTAGCGAAATAATGAAACTAATTAAATTATATTTAATATATTCTATACACATTAATTACTGTCACTATCATTTTAGTTATTGTTACAGATATTGTTATGATTACATTTATCATTATTATAGTTAGCATTATCATTAATGGTTATACATGATTACAGTTGTAGTTACTGTTATAATTGTTATCGTTATAATTATCGGTACAGATATTGTTATGATTACAGTTATTCTAATTCCATCATTTCATTATAGTTATCGTTACAAATATTGTTATGATTACATTTATCATTATTATAGTTAACATTATCATTTATTGTACATATGATTACAGTTATAGTTACTGTTATAATTGTAATTGTTATAATTATCAGTACAGATACTGTTATGATTACAGTTATCGTTCTAATAACGTCATTTCATTATAGTTGTCGTTACAGATATTATGATTACATTTATCATTATTATTAAAGTTAGTATTATCATTAATTGTTATACATATGATTACAGTTATAGTTACTGTTATAATTGTTATTGTTATCATTATCGGTACAGATATTGTTATGATTACAGTTATCGGTTTAAGTACCGTCATTTCATTATAGTTATCATTACAGATATTGTCATTATTACACTGACCATGATTTTTTATAGTTAGCATTATCATTTATTGTTGTACTTATGAATACAGTAATGAATGTATGCATAAATATATTAAAATGTAAATATAATTTAATTATATTAATATTTAATAATAATAACATAAATAATATATTTTTTTACAGTTGATGTGATTTTATTTTACTTTGAACAAAAATTTAAAAATATTGAAATAATGAAACTAATTAAATTATATTTAATATATGATATGCACATTAAATGTAATAATAATAATAATAATTATTATTAGATATATTTGTCACATTACAGTAATGAGAATGATATTTCTTTGTTGAAGGTAACTGTGCTTGATTTAAAAAAAAAATATATATATAAATAAACATTTTAAAATGTAAACAACACTGAATAAAATTAAAATGCTAATTTGTACTGGTGAGAATAGCGATTGATTAAGTTGAACAACATTTCAGAATGAATAAAAATCTGCAAAAATGAAGTGACGTGGTGGTGACCCAAACTCTTCATGCTCTGCTTTAAACCCATTCAAATGCACACACACACCGTGAACACACACCCAGAGCAGTGGTCAGCCATTTATGCTGCGTTGCCCAGGGAGCAGTTGGAGGTTCAGAGCCTTGCTCAAGGGCACCTCAGTCGTGGTATTGTCGGCCCGTGATTCGAACAACAACCCTAAACTCCCTACAACCTTAGGGTTAGGAGTCAAACTCTCTAATGACTAGGCCACAACTTCCCCGACTTAAATGAATCAAAAGAAGTGAATAAATACATCCTGTGTCTGTGTTTTGGTGTGTCCTGAAGCGGTTCTTGCCGTGTGTGTTTGCTGCTGTCGGCCCACCTGAGGTGGTGAGTGGAGAGTTTCTCCACCAGGGCAGTGGCCAGTCGTTCCCCCAGCACCAGCAGGAAGGTCACCACGATGTCATGGTATCCCTGATAATAGTGCAGCTGTGGGTTTTTCACCAGCACCCGCAGAATAATATCGATCAGCTCTTCCTGAAGGCCTTCCCGCTGCTCGTCTGGCATCCCTGCATTCATTAAACACCGCAAACGAACAGAGAGCAGCTTAGACATGAACCGAGAGCAGCTGAGGGTCCTGAAGGAGCAGCGGGGGGCCGTTCTGCTCACCTGGAGGGAAGCGTCTCAGGGATCTCTGAACATCTAGAAGCACTTGGTTGAAGTCCTTGTTATTGTCTCGATCAACCGGCTCTGGAAATAAACACTGGATTCACATCTACAGCACATGGCTTTCATGAAGTCAATTTCCATGGATTTCATTCCCTGGTGGTTTCCCCTTTATCAGCATAAATTAAGGCATATACAAGAAATATATATATATATATATATATATATATAAAAGATGTGCATTCACTTTTTAAATGTAAATATTATAATTAGTTTATACGCATTAAAAATATGTACATTTAATAATTAATAATAATAATAATAACAATCAATAATATATATATTTTTTTCACATTACAATTATTGAAAATATTTTTTTTGTTGAAGGTAATTGCACTTTACATAAATAAAAGATGTAGTAATATTTTAAAATGTAAATAATGCAAATTTAACTATGGTATATGCATGTTTTATTTAATTATATTTAAATTAAATTAAAAAATATTCAATTTAATTAAAAAAATATTAAATTAAATTAAGTTTATGAATTTAGCAGACGACTCACAGTGCATCCAGGCCAACCATTTTTACCTAACATTAATAAATAAATAATAATATATTTTTTCACATTACAGTGATGAGAATAGGAATTTTGGTTATTTAAACGGTGCTTAATTATCTCGGACATTAAAAGACCTATAATTATTTTAAAATGTAAATAAAAGTTAATTTAAATTTCATAGTTAATAATAATATATTTTCAGTACAATGAGTGAATCAACAGAATGAGTGAATTATGCTAGATTATCTGGAACATTAAATAAGTATAAATATTAAAAAATGTTAATTATATTTAATATAAATTGAAGCACATTTAATAAATTACATGTATAAATATTGCATATAAATATTTTAAGTGTTAATAAATAATACAATTATTTAATAAGATATAATAAACTATATGTAGATTATTATTTATAGTTGAATCATATTTTGCACATTCCAGGGTGAGAGAATGAGAAAGAGACTGTTGTTGTTGGATGAAACAGCCTGTTTTGTTCTCAGAATCTCACCCAGCTGTTCAGGGAGGTTTTCTACAGACACGTTGAGCAGTCTGGGCCACACCAGCCGGCGGATCTCGTCGCTCAGCAGTCCTCCTTCACTGATGGCCATGCGTCTCAGAGCGGCCACATCCACGGGCGTCGTGTTCAGGGCCTGCGTGATCTCCGCCGTCTTCCTCTTCCGTCTGGACTCAGCATCTGCCAACATGATGACCGCACGGATGCTAACTGCACTTCAGCAGAACAGTTCTCCAAGATCTTTCCCTTTCATTTGTGCTAGTGTTTTTGTCTAAACAGCTGTTCCCAGAGGGACGGCGCTTTTAAAAGACTTGGTTTGGTTTTGAAAGAGAACTATTTTTCTCTGGCACACAAAACACAGTCACGTGCAAAACGTCTGAAGGAGTTCGTGTTAGTACTGGAACAGTTTTACTGTACATAATGAGCGCAGATATCTCACCACGATACATTCTTCAAAAGTGTTCTGAATAGTGCTTAAGACACGAAATAATGAGCATAACACCTTTAAATATATAATTTATACATAATAATGTATACATAACTTATATATTCACACATATATATATATATATATATATATATATATATATATATATATATAATATCGTAAATATTAATCTATTTATATTTTGTCTATCTTAACAAATATTCGTATTGCTTTTTATGCTATCTATTTATATATAACGTTAGTACAGATAACGATAAAAAAAAACGTATTTCAAACTCATAAATTATCCATCACACTCTACATTTTAAGAGCCTTAAGAGCTATAACATTTATAGCATTCACTTATCGACCGGTAACGTTAAAGTGAAGCAGTAAATCTCTCATCGTGTATTAAATGAACTCTTCAATTAAACCCACCATGTTTTCCGAGTCCATTGAGACTCCGAGACTTCTTTAGATTCATCCTGTCACTGATGTCTTCAGGTGCAGCTTCATCATTCACTCTCAGGGAAATACTAACAGCTGACGGGCTTCTACTACTTTAGCTTGACAGCTAAAGGCCACATCCTCTCCTCAGACCCGCGTTAGCTGGATAAACTCACGGCACGTGAAGCACATCTGTCGCTCCGGACGGTTTCACTCATGTCAAGGGTTTTACACGAATGTGTTCCGCCGAACAGAAGCGGCATCTCTGCGTGTCTTTTGTGTCATTTCATGCGAATCGCCGCAGCAGCTCCAGCTGTAGTATCATCTGGTTGATGTTGAGGTGTGAGTGAAGGATTATGGGAGTTGTAGTTTAAATTGCTCACGCAAAAGGCGGCGTCAGTCAGCATTCAAAATAACGGTCACTTTTAAAAAACACAATAAACACATAAAACGTATTAAAAATGATCAGATAAAAAATAAACAAGTTTAACGGTCTTTAGGAAATGCTGTTGTACCTACGAAAAGGCATTTACTGAAATTTGTTTTATAAAAAAATAATTTCAATTTAGTACACTTTTTTTAACATTCAGTCAAGTGCAGTCGAAGACAGTCGTGCAGTTGTTGACGGTTTGTGATATTTTTGTAATAGTTTAACGAAACGTTTATTTTGAAATATCGTTTTAAAATACGCTCATACGTTTTGTCCCTCCGCGCTCTCCGTATGTTTTCGAGCTGTCATGTGAATCCAGCAATTGCCAAAACGTTTAGAGAAAACTGATTTTATCAGATGAACATCTTATATTTTCGATTATAATAAATAACCAAAATGCTCTCCCGATTATTAAAAGAACATCAAGCGAAGCAAAACGAAAGGAAAGAGTCGCAAGGTATGTGTTTCTGTAGCTCTCTACCGAAAGGCCCTTTGATATAATTCAAATGCAGAGATAAAGACTATATTTGTGTGTTAAATGTATTTAAGAAAAGATAGAGTTGTGACATTGCTATAAATGATCAAATTAAATTTTCATTCGAGTCGCAAATTCAGGTTTCAGTAATTTCCTGTTTCATTTAGTCAACAACACTGCTTGTTAACGTAAGAATAATAAAAAAAACGAATAAATTATTATAAGCAAATATCGAATAATGGTTCACACACACACATATATATATATAATCCAAAACAAATTCAAAATAAAGTGAATTAATCTAGACAACTCAAGTGCAATGAAATCATTGCTTTTTCTTGAAGAAAAGTTTCTCTGTGTTACAGAAAAACGAAGGCGAGAGGCCATAGCAGCTGCTACAAGTTTAACAGAAGCTCTGGTGGACCATCTGAATGTAGGGTGAGTCGGACTCGTGTGTGATGTTTGTAACGGTGCGCAGGATTATATGTTCAGTTCATGTGATCTCTTGGGTCATAAGCCCAGTCTTTGTGTGGCCGTTATGATGAAACTCTGCCAAAGCAGCTTAGAGTTGCATGGTTGGATGCAACAGAACATTGTTCACGCAACAGACAAATTAATGCAAAGAGCGCTGGGATGGAAACTGAATATTTCAACAAAAACTGAAACCTTTGCTGAAAATTTACTCATCTTCAGGCCATCCAAGATGTAGATGAGTTTCTTTCTTTATCAGAACAGATTTGGAGAATTTAGCATTACATCACCAGTGGATCCTCTACAGTGAATGGGTGCCGTCAGAATGAGAGTCCAAACAGCTGATAAAAACATCACAATAATCCACAAGAAATCGAGTCCACCAGTTAGTGTCTTGTAAAGTGAAAAGTTGCATGTTTGTAAGAAACAAATCCATCATTAACCAATTTTTTTATGTAAACTGTCACTGTTAAATTGAACACGTCATAATATTGCTTTCTCCGATGAAAAAGTCATCTGGTCTGAATCAGGAGAGAAATATGCATGGATCAAGCACTGTTTACAAGCCAAAATGGCTCTAAACGAATGTGTTGTTGAATTCTTATGTAAGAGGACAACAGGAGATGGACTTCTTCACTGGAGGAAATGTTATTATGAATTATGGACTCCTATTTTGAAGTTTTGGATTTGTTTCTTACAAACGTGAAGCTTTTTAATTTCAGAAGACGTTCATTGATGGACTGGAGTGCTGTGGACCACTGTGATATTTTTATCAGCTGTTTGGACTCTCATTCCGACGGCACCCATTCACTGCAATGGATCGAGTGATGTAATGCAAAATTTCTCCAAATATGTTCCCAAGAAGAAACAAACTTCTTGAATAGCCAGAAAAAATATTAGTATTTTTGGGTGAACTGTTCCTTTAAGACATTGTAGAGTATAAGTGTCTCTGTTCAGGGTGGCGCAGGCGTACGTCAACCAGCGCAAGCTTGACAACGAGGTGAAGACGCTGCAGGTTCAGGCCAGTCAGTTCGCCAAGCAGACGGCTCAGTGGATCAACATGGTGGAGAACTTCAACCAGGCCTTAAAAGTACACAAGCTGTTTTTAAATACCGATTAATGCTGGATTGAAACGATGGCAAATTTAGAGTTGCATTCGGTGGACTGTGCAGATTTAATGGCAGATTATTCCCTTACAGGAAATCGGAGATGTGGAGAACTGGGCGCGGAGTATTGAGATGGACATGCGGACCGTCACGACAGCGCTGGAATATGTGCACAAAGGCCCGGTTCAGCCCACGTCTTCATGAGCACATGGACAGAAACGCTCAGGCTTTTCCTCCAGATGCTGGTGAAACTCGGACTCTCGTGTCTGGTTTATCACAGTAAAGCATTGCCGGAACAGCTGTTTATTTCTAATTTGTTTCATTTGTATTTTTTGTTTTACATAATATTAATATGCTTGCAAAATAAAAAACATCTATTGTGCTTAAACTGCTGCTTTTTATATCACATTTTACCCCCAAAAGTTCCCTTGTACAGATCCGCTGCCCTGCTTCTGACTTTATACAAACTTTTGACCAGCGTTTAATGTGTTTTCCATTCAGCCTCCGTAATGAACGTACAGTGCCAGAATTACACATTTTCCCTGCCCCTTTTAAGCTTTTATAGATGTAACAGCGAGCTAAAATAGATTTGATACGTTTTTGTGGGATTTCACGGTTTGTTAATTTTTACTTAACCCATGTTAAGCCGTGCACACACTGTGACGCTGCATAATCCACATTTACAACAAGGTCTTTCAGCCTCAGGATTAACATAAGGAGAAAGAGTAAAGCGTTAAACTAAGACAACGAAAAGAAAGAACAGAATGTGGCTGCTTTAAATCCAGATTTTACATAGTTGCCCCATGGGCTGCATAAGATTTTTAGCTTGATAGTTCTTAATTTAGGTCATTTTTATCATGATTTTTTGAACTCATATGGTATATATATATATATATATATATATACACCCATATACAGACACATCGATCAGATTTATCAAACTAAAACCATAAATTAAACCCAGTTTAACAAATTTAAAAATAACTTATTTGAAATAAAAACTTTTTTTCAGCTAGTTTACAGATTTTTATTTAGTTCAACTTGATGTACTACAATAAAATTATAAAAATTAACATGAAACTATATATATATATATATAGATAGATAGATAGATAGATAGATAGATAAAATCACAAAAATGCATATAAAGAAAATGTTAACTAAAGTTTAAATTGATAAAAATACTGATAAAAACTTCTAGATCCATATGATAATTAATTTGTATAAATTTCAATTAAAATAAATTATATATTGTGTAATACTATACGATTTAATTGTATATTCTAATTTATTTTATTATTATTTCACACGTACTAATATTCCATAGTCTTCCCATATGACCATTTGAACAAAAATAGAAATGGTTTAAAAATGCTGTAGACAAAAGTGTCACATTAATGTCTCATCACTGGACGGACGCTCCTGTCATTGCTTAAAGTTTCTTATCAACCTCCCAAAAACTAATTCAATCAACCTAAAAATAAAGTGAATTGGCATGATTCTCCTTAAAAGTTCCTCCCAACCCAGCTATTTGTGGAGGACGCTTACACAAGCACACAAAAATGCCCAAACGTCAATACAGTGAGATTAGAGATTAGAAATCGCGGCCCTCTCTGAGAGGATCAGCTTTAGGGATAAATCTGAGACGCAGACCCACTTCAGATCACTCACCAAACGCGCTCAGGACCTCCAGCACCAGAGCCAAGAAGGGAAAAAAGTAAGTCTAATAACTGACTACTTTAACTGATAGCAGAATTTTGTATTATTTCAAGGTGGATTAACATTTATTTAAATGTGTATGCTTAAGAATATTAAAAAGAGTATTAGTTGGTTTTATATTCTCTTAAAATTATGTTTTACTTGCGAACATTTAAAATTGATTAATTTTGAATTATTAATCAGGTTAATTTGAGTAATAATTTGATGTTTTTTGTTACAAATAAGGCAATTTCTTTAATGTATGTTGATAAGGGTTTTCAGTGTAGTAATTTATTTTTATATTTGTTATTTTTCTTATTTTTTGGACGTTACTTTTTTTAAGTTAATCGTAAAATATTGTGTGTACAATTTTTATGCATTTATTACCGGAAAGCATAATATTTTTTTGATAAAAGCATGTTTGCATATTTATTTGATAATTAATTATCATACATGTGGTAACACAGAGATGAATCTTCAACCTTTCTCTTTGCTAATAAGTCCCTGTAGCTAATAGGTTTTGAGCTTTGAGAAGCTTATAGTGTTTCTGTGGTGCTGGATTTTCAATTTTATTGCGTTGTTGAAATCTTTACGCCCTTTGTTTTTTAAGAGCCTTCGTTTTTAGCCAAGATTTCTCATGTGCTCTGAAAAACGACAGCGTTACGCATGTTAGCCCCCTGTGAATACATAATCTGAAACCAAAGAGAAGCTGTGAACATGGATCAATAAAGTCCAATAAGCCCGTAAAAACCATATTAAGTCATTTTATTAGAATATTTTAAGAAGTTTTATATAAATTCACAATACTTTTTTAAACTGGAGTTAGACTATGTTGCCCCATGTGGTGATTTAAGGAATTGCACCATGACGCTTCATGATTACACCTGCATTGTTGTTGTTTTTCTTTCTTTTATTCATTGGCATTCTACCAAAAAGCAATTGTTTACAAAACATCTTTGCAGAATCACTCAGGAGGCAGAAGCGATGTACGAGTACTTGAGGTAAGAAAGCGTCTGACTGAAATACTATCAAAACAAGCTAATAAACCAACAAAACTCATAAATATGTCCATATTGTATGCATTTTGTGCTTACAGTAATAACTGTACCTGCACATACGCCTTGGGTGCGTTCGTGCTGCTGTGGGTTCTGGTGTGGTTCTACCGGGACAACCTGGAGATCACTAAGGTCTCGGAGAAACACGTTTTTGTAACAGGTTGCGACTCTGGGTTCGGACACCTACTGTGCAAACGCCTGGACAAACGTGGTTTCCGTGTCCTAGCCGGGTGTCTCACGGAAAAGGGTGCAGATGATCTGAAGAGGGCGACGGGACCTTTCCTGAAGACCTGCATTTTGGACGTGACCAGCACAGACAGTATTCAGAAGGCTTTGGAATGGACCAAAAAAGAAGTTGGAGATAAAGGTATAGTGTTTCAGGTGGGACTTTAAAATAAGTTTTAGATACAAGGAGTGACATCTTTGCTTCCGATTTCCCAGGACTATGGGGTCTTGTGAACAACGCCGGGCGCTCGCTTCCCATGGGTCCATCCGAATGGATGAAAATCCAAGACTTCGAAAGCACGCTCAAAGTCAACATGACTGGTGTTATCGAGATGACCATGAACTTCTTTCCTCTTGTCAAAAAGGCCCGTGGACGAGTGGTGAACGTGGCCTCAGTGTTGGGAAGAGTAGCCGCTAACGGCGGAGGGTATTGCATCTCAAAGTTTGCAGTGGAGAGCTTCTCTGATTGTCTCAGGTACCACACGTCAATGAATACAGTGTTTTTATGGGGCTTTAATATCATTTTGACCTTTGAAACCATAGCTTTAGTCTTTAAAGAAAACCTTTGGATTTTGCATTCAATTTCAGGAGGGACATCCAGAATTTTGGGGTCAATGTGTGCATCATCGAACCTGGTTTCTTCAAGACCCAGGTGACCAGTCTGGAGCCCATCGAAAGGGAACTCCATCGCCTCTGGAACCAACTGACCCCTGAAGTAAAGGAGAGTTATGGAGACAAATACTTGGATAAATGTATGTTATTTATGGCAACAACTACTTTTCTCCATTTCTCCAAACATATAGTCTCAACTAGCCTATAAACGTTGCATTATGCAATGGGAGAACCATTTTTGGTTCCCTAAAGAACCTTTCAGCTGAAGAATTCTTAAAAGAACCATAGAGTGAAGATAATTTAAGAGTCTAAAGATATTCTTTCTACTGCAAGAACCTTTTGCCCACTGAAAAGTTTCAATGGTTCTTCTCAAAATCATCAATGCTAATAAAATACATTTATTTATAAGAGTATAGTCCATTTTGACACTCTTTGTCTCTCCAGATATCAAGATCCAGAGGCTGATAATGAACACCATTTGTGACTCTGACCTCAGTAAAGTGACCAACTGCATGGAACACGCCCTGCTGGCCGTCCACCCGAGAACACGCTACAGCGCAGGCTGGGATGCCAAGCTCTTGTGGATTCCCTTGTCTTATATGCCCGCTTGCATTGTAGATATCGCCCTGAAGCTGGTGTTGCCAAAGCCAGCAAAAAGTGTCTAGATTTGGACGTGAGTGTAGGACCGATTCCCTTAAATCTTAACCTTTCACGTTCCTCTTATGATACACTGGATGACGCTTTATTTTGGGGTCTTACAAAGTAACTAGAGTTTACAAACACTATGTGTCTGTAAATTTAATACTGTAGTATTTATGATGCAAAGTTATCTGGTAACTAGACACTATTAGTAATTTTGTATATTTATGAACTATTATGCAACGTAATTAAAATGTGCCTTCCTAAGTGCATCACCAGTTTGTGCCCATTGGTCATCTAATGTAGATGTGTTGCTTGAGTAACCTTTGGTGTTATATATGTATGTTACTGCTAATTAAATTCATATAACTGTATAAACATAATTCAATAAATGTCATAAGAATATTGTCTATGCACTGAGAACCATGCATCAATCTCATAACTTGCATAAAACCATCTTTTATTGTTGTTTTTCAATACTTTACTCTGAAGGTCATGGTCTTCCAGCTTTTGGTGAGTTGAGACAGTTTAGCTACATTTAGCTTGTTCAGGTGTGTTTGGTTATGGTTATAGCTAAACTCCACAGGAAAGTGGATCTCCTGGGCCAGATTTGAGGATCCCTGGTCTAAATGGACTATACTATTATAAATAAATGTACGTTATTAGCATTGATGGTTCTATGAAGAACCATTTACATCAAATGAAACCTTTGAGTATGCAAAAGGTTCTTATAGTAGAAAGATTTTCTTTAGATTAGCCTATTAAATGATCTTCACACTATGGTTCTTTTAAGAATTCTTCAACTCAAAGGTTCTTTGGGGAACCAAAAATGGTTCTGCCATTGCATAATGATATCTAGAAGTGTGAGTCTAGAGTTATTCATTAACAGTTTGTACCGTGATGAAATATTTATTAAACCAATTCTGACATATTAAAGACATCTAGAAAACGTACTAGACTTATAACGAGCAAATGCAGACCATGATGTAAACACTGATAGCACATGTACAATCTCGGATACGTCTATTAAACTTCTGCATTTACATCTGCAAGACGTATTTGTATTTTATTTTTTACTCATCTGTAATAGCCTACGTCCATTTCTTATATCGGATGTCAAATAGACATTTAGAAAATGACTTTTAAAATGATGTTTATTATTATTTATATGTAAAACTAACATCTTAAAGACGTCTAATAGATGTTTGTAGCCTATACAGCAGATGCTTTCCAGATGAAGAGATCTTTAACAGACACTTGCAGCTTCACTTTTTTACCTCAAACGATCGTTTGAATGAAACAATAGTCGAGGACATACATTTAAGCTTATAAACGTCTCAAAACGTGCCGTCTTAACATCATGCCATGAATTGGCTCCCCCCTCGATGTTTTATCAGTGAAAGTTATCCAGTAATCTGACAGTGAACTTTCCGGCGACGTCAGTGTTGATGAATTCCACGCGCACCTGTTCACGCGCCTCAAAACAAACCGGCCGCGCGCAACTCTGGAGACCGTTATTTGCAACAAGGAATAGTTGGAATATCCCCTTTTAACGCTTTAAACTTCGGATTTTGTCATACGAGATACTGGAAAATGATCTCTTTCAGGACCCTGCGACTGACTAATGTCGGAGTCATTGGTTTACTGGCGAAAGACATCGCAAAAAGCGGCTCAGTGTTTCACAATGTGGCGAGGAGGACGTTCAGTTTATCTTCGCGGTTTCACTCGAGCCAAGAATTTATCGCCGATCAACCTACATCAAAACAGTGAGTCACTTCTACAATTAATGGATAGAGCGATAAATAATAGATGGAGGAGTTCAAGTGATTTATACAGTAAGGCTAGAGTATAATAATTCCCTGTATTAACCTGTTAACTGCCACCCGGCCCCTCGGTGGGCCGCCTCCGTTTACTTCACTATACTACAGTTAAATTCTAATCTAATCATAACAAACTATATATCGTTGGAAAGGTCTAAGACTCCTAAATAGATATCTTACCAATATTTTTTGTTAAAAATGATGTAGGAAAAGTAATAGATTAATTAATGGCAAGAGTGCACCTCAAAAACTACATCATAACAGGAGTTCTGAACCTTTGTCAAAAAAAAGTTCTTCTTCGTTTAGAAATCATCAGAAATTATATCACTTGAAAATTTTGAAATCTCAAAATTCATCCTTTGAAACACATTTTAAATTCAAACATTCCGTTACCATTAAATGGTACATCAAAATCATGTTACAAAATGTTTTCAGGCATGAATTATACAAATTTAGGTTTGGATCACGCACTTTCAAGTCTATGTTCAAAAATATGATTGACAGTTAACAGGTTAATGAGAAATTTGATTGAACTTTGGCCTATAAATTAATTTGTTGGCTGGAAGATTCACAAAATAATATTATAATGTTGTTGTCAAATCATAGGCTTACTGATATCAGTCCTCTATGACAAAGTATTGGTATAACTGTCTTATTTAATGTGTATTGTTTTGGTTTGTATTATGTGTTTCTTGCTAATGGACCTAAAGTCATAAATGAAATAGTATATAAAAATAGTAATGCACAATAAAATTAACTAACTGAAATACAATATGTTTGGTGCTAGCAGCCTGTGTGTAATTGTATTTTGTTAAAGCAGACACGTGACCAGTCTGTTTTGTGGACTAGAGGACATGCTTTTCTACACCATAACTGAAGGAGCAGAGAAAGTTCCCGTGTCTCATTTCATTGCTGTGAGTTTATTAATTGACACACACATACAAAATCATATCCAATAAAGATTGAACTAGATTTTAAAATCTTTGCACTAGCAGTTTTCCAAGTCTATATATATATATATATATATATATATATATGTGTATATGGGCAACAGTTGGGAGCAGCTCCATTAACTCAGTTGCATGTTATAGGCTCAGTTACTATTAACCCCGCATACGTTTCTTCTGAAATCTGGTCATGAGAAGTCTGGGCACACACACAAACATTTACCTAGACTTTGTGGAACTGGTTTGTGTCAACGTTTATGTAATCATTTATAGGTAAAGTCAATAATCAGTATAGTATAATTAATTTTTTTACTTTTTATTAGATAAAATCTTAAACAGTTTGTATATTTATAGTCTTGTTTAGTTTACATTTATATACATTGGTTTTTAAATAATGCTTGCACAACAAATGCATTGCACAACGGCATTACACAAAGTAAACTGAACGGCTGTGAAAAGACAGAACATTACTCTCCCCATCTTACAGGCAGTGAAAAGCACTGGCCTACTGACCTCTGACCCCAGATTACGGGACTGCATGGAAAAGATTCGCGAAGCTGTCCGGGAGTCAGCCGGTGAAGTCATGATGGACCTTGAGCTGTTCCGAAAGTGAGTATCCAGGCGATGTAGATTTGCAAAATTCCGGCATATGAGAAATATTTCGTTGTTTAGTAATTGCGATAATCAAAACAGGTGTGTGGGTGGCAACATAGTCCTGCTGAGTCTCGCTTTCAGACGGAAGTTTATCATTCCAGAATTTGAAGCATTTGTGGGCATTATCAATCATATTTACGAAACATCGAAACTCCAGCAAGATGGACAGGTAGAAACTGTATTTTAAATCCATTTTCATTACTCATTTGTGAAGTTGGACTCACTTAGAATCTTTATTTTTAGGTTGCAAAATACATTCCCCATCTGACCAAGTTTAGTCCTGATCTTTGGGGCGTCTCTCTCTGCACAGTGGATGGACAAAGGTAAATAGATCAATCCGACCCCAACTTTTCTAAAATATGCAGTGGTGGTTTTTAAATCACATCTTGGAATTCAGACACTCAGTTGGAGACACAAAGATGCCGTTCTGCTTGCAGTCATGCGTGAAGCCGCTGGAATACGCCATCGCAGTACACGAACACGGCACAGAGCGCGTGCACCACTACGTGGGGAAGGAGCCAAGTGGATTCAAATTCAACAAACTCTCCCTGGCTGAAGAAGGTGGGTGGGAAAATGTGGTAAATTATCATTACGTGTAGAATATCTTATCTTTTTGCTAGACTGAACTTTTCAGTACTGAGAATAATCTCATTAGAGAAAAAAAATCTAAATAAATGTATTATTCTATAATAATTTTTTAAAAGTAATAATAGTTGTATTTAATTTAAACAATTCGCTTTTCTGTTCTTAGATAAACCTCACAATCCTATGGTCAACGCTGGAGCAATCGTCATCAGTTCTCTTATCAAGGTCAACAAATTTTTATATAAATGGGAAATTCTATATGAATATTTTCTGGTGAACTTGAATTTGGTGTCAAATTGGTTTGCGTTAATATTTACTTGTTTTCTGGTAATCAACTCTGCTGGACTCCCAAACAAACAGTGATATACGCCCATGTATTGACATGCAGACCGGGCCAAGAATTCATTTGATCTAACAAACCTTTGACCCAGAATGCAGCTCTGTGTGGACAGACCCAGTGCATCTGTTACACAAGTAGCATACTGACCTTGTGAAGCTATGAGCAGGAGTATTTATAACCTGGAATTAATCCAGCCTATTAAAAATGACCTTTACATAAGGTGTATATGACTTGTGTTTACGAGGTTCCCAGAGTTCTCCAGTACAAGCTAGAATACACAAAATTATTCGGTTGGTAAATTCTCCTGTTGTTCTCTACAGCCAGGTGCCAACAAGGCAGAGAAGTTTGACTATGTAAGTAATAACCTGTTGGATGTTGCCATTAAAAAAAATTTAATCAAAAATGTAGTGCATACAGCTTTTCAGCTATATTATAAAAGTCATAGAGTATCTTTGTATTAGAAAGAGTTTTCATTCCTTGAAAATATATTGCCGTTATCCCAAAATGGACCAAATGTGATTCCAAAATCTTGACTGTTAGCTAATGACTGTTTGGATCTCTTTCACAGGTGATGGAGTTTGTGAAGAAAATGACGGGCAGGGAGTATGTGGGCTTCAGCAACGCAACGTATGTCTTTCATTGCTCAACTTACACTTGTTTTTCGCCCAGTGCTATTATTATTGACTTATTTTCATTTCAACAGGTTTCAGTCTGAGAAGGAAACGGGAGACCGAAACTACGCAATAGGATACTACCTAAAAGAGAAGAAGGTTTGTTCTTTAGCATCTTTAGCAAACTAGCAAGATATTGTCGGTTGTCTGCAAATGCAACCATGATGTCCTCCTTTACAGTGTTTTCCTGAGGGGGCAGATATGATGGATGCACTGGACTTTTATTTCCAGGTAGGCCAAGTTGAAATTTTTTCCCATTGTTAAATCGAACGCTAAATTGAACGCTCCATCAGAATTTCCTTTCCGTCCCTCATAGTTGTGCGCCATAGAAGTCACATGCGAATCTGGCAGCATAATGGCCGCTACACTGGCTAACGGAGGCATCTGTCCAATCACAGGAGAGAGAGTTCTGAGCACAGAAGCCGTACGAAACACGCTGAGTCTCATGCACTCCTGCGGGATGTACGACTTCTCTGGAGAGTTCGCTTTCCACGTGAGAAAAATTTGGCTCTACAAACTGTGTGTCTTTATATGTCGTCAGAGTTTGAATTCTAATGCTTTGAATCTAGTGAACTTACATTTAAAATAATTTTTATTTAAAAAGTGCTTATTTAAGATAAGGTATTAAAATCCTTACTAATTGAAACAAATTTAATTGTGCAGTCTGTTGAGGTAATACATATATGTTGTATACTGGAGAGCTTCAAAAACCTTTAATCGGTATAATATTAAGGACTTTTCTGCTAGCTTCTTGTAGTACATTGTAGTTCATTTTGTCATACTTAAACTTATCGTAGTGATAAGTAGGGATGGGCGTATCGATCCGAAGTATCAATGTATTGATACTGATGCAAGTATCGAAAGTATCGATACTCAAACAAAACATATTGATACTAAGGTGTGTTTTATTTACCAATGATTTTATTTAACAAAAAAATAATGCATTGAATTCGATGAATAAGCTATGTTAGCAAATAATTGTGTAGAACGATTTTCCTGCTCACGCAAATGTTGCAAGACAGAATCAATCCATGCCAGAGAGCGTTCACTCACTTCTGACAGCGCATTCAAACAAAGCTGCGTTTCCCAAAAGTATCATAAGAAAGCATTAAAGCTTTTGGGAATGGCAGTCCTGAACAATGCTTATCAGAGAACAGAAAACATACATATTCGAGTCATTTCAAATTAAACAAATTGATATTGTAGCCTACATAGTTTGTGCAATCACATTTATTGAAATTGAACATTTAAAGATAATATTGATCATGTTTTATTCTGTAATGTTAATGTAAATAGTACACTGTAAGAGAAAAGTTTTCATTTTATTCATGCAACAGTCTGTCACTGGCAGTCCCTTATGAAAATGAACCATGGTTTTACTAAAGTGACCATAGTTCAACTGTAGTATTTGTAGATTCGAATTATCTCTAAACAAAAAACATATCTGAACCATGTGTAAACAAAAATATACCCTCTTAAGTTACAATTAAGGAGTATTAAATGTTAAATGCATTTTAAATAAAGTTTACTAGTAATCATTACCCATTTTACTCATAGTAATTTAATAATTTAATAAATTTCATTTTAAAAGTTTAGTTCAGAAGTGTCGTATCGGTATCGGTATCGGTATCGACGATACTGCCTTGAAAAAAATCGGTGTCATATCGGAAACAAAATAATTGGTATCGTCCCGAGTAAATCATAGGTATTTCTCAATACATGGCAGGTTGGATTACCTTCTAAATCCGGTGTGTCTGGTGCAGTTCTTCTGGTGGTGCCAAATGTGATGGGTGTCATGTGTTGGTCGCCCCCTGTGGACAAAGTTGGGAACAGTGTCCGTGGAATCCACTTCTGTCAGGTGTTTCAGGCATTGTCCTGTTAGTTTATCACTCTCTTTTTAATTCCACATTATACATTTAGTTTAAATAACTAATTTTGTAACCCTTCCATAATTAGGAACTGGTGTCTTTGTTCAACTTTCACAATTATGACAATCTGAGGCACTTTGTGAAGAAGCAGGACCCTCGCAGACAGTCTGATGATGACAGGGTAAATCTTAAATTTGAAAAACAGCTTTCACTTCAACTAAACTCCAAAACTTGTGAAAATACCCTACATTAAGCTATTTTTTAGTCCCAGCAATGAATTCACCAAATTATTATTATTTGGTCTTGTAGAATAAGTACGTGATGAATCTGATGTTTGCAGCACACAGTGGAGATGTGTCAGCTCTGAGAAGGTAATTTTATACAGTTTATGTCTTTATTACTCCACATTTTTGAGTGCTACCGAAATATAAATTGCTTACTTCTTTCTCCAGGTTTGCCCTTTCATCCATGGATATGGATCTGAAGGACTATGACTCTCGTACACCTCTTCATGTAGCTGCTGCAGAGGGTAAAATCGTTTTCTGTAAACATAAAATAATATTTTAGTCCCAAACATGATTGGTTTAATCATAAATGTATTTTGCCATCTGTTCTTTCTCTGTTTTAGGTCACATGGATGTTGTGCTATTTCTGATGCAGTCCTGTAAGGTCAACCCTTTTGTGAAAGACCGGTACAGAGCCCTGTTTCTTTATACGATTACATTCAACTTCATCCATTTGGTTCTAACTAACCTCATAACTCTTATTCAGGTGGGGAAATATTCCTCGGGATGATGCCATGCAGTTCGGCCACAAGGACATGGTGAAAATCTTGGAAGAATATGAGCAGAAATGCATTCAAACATCTCAGACTGACGCAGAAGTCCCTAGTCATCAATCCAAAAGTTCGTCTCTGGAGGGACGAGTGTGATCTGCTGTGAATGTAACCAACTTTAGGAATATACAGCAGATCATGTCTTCAGATATTAAAAAAATAAGGGCACATTTACAGAAATATCTCTTTACAAAGATAAAAGGCTCCTTTTTTTTTGTTTCGATTTGTAAATATGAGATTTTTGTACATAATTTCTGTGAAAAATTGTTTTAGCTTAGCTTTGAAGCTATATTTATACAGTGTAATGAGAGTATAAAGTATTAGTGAATAATAAACCAAACCAAACATGCCAACAGATTCTTATTCTTATATCAAAAACCCATGACCTCACAAATAGTGTTTTCAATTAAATGTCAAGTATACTCAATTCACTATTATGATGCCTTTTATATGTAAAATATAAATCTATAACCCAACAACTATTAGCAGTATTATGATGCCATACGTCGCTGAGCATCATTTTAGTACATGGGTACTTGCATTAGTGAATGAAACTTGCACTATAGCACATTCACACCCATCTGTCCATGTGATATCAGTGGTTCAGCCTTCAATTAAGAAGCTATGAGAATACTTTTGGGGGCAAAAAAAACAAAAATAGCTTCTTTAACAATTTCTTCTGTTCTGTGTAAGTCCCTACTCATCTATTGCCCTCTAAACAACATACCCTCTAACACAGTTAAATATAAGTATATGAGAGAGCTATAACCGCAGTGCTGGAGATGGTCTTCAGCCTCGCACGCACCTGAAACTTCTCACGAATCTTTGTCTGCCCACAATGCCAACGCTGACGTTCTTGTGCTTAGGAACAAAATACATCACATGTTTATTTTAACACACTTTGGTCTTTGGCCTGTATATTAATCACTCAAGAATTTTACAACATTAGGAAAAATATGCTTAAAAGCTTTAGTAATATATGGAAGCTATTGGTAGGGTGAATACTGGTAAAGTGGGACACTTTCTGATAATTTATATTCTGCATACTTTTTTATTATGATCCAAATGTCTTAGCCGCTCATGTGATACTATTCTAAATAGCTTAGGATCTCTACTATACTATAGACAATAAAAAAGAAAGAAAAATTAAACACAGGATGGATGACTCTTACCCAAACACACAATGACCCCAAACCACATTTTTCAAGGCACTACTGTCAAACTGGGACAGTGTCAAAATCGCATAAAAAAAAAAAACCCTGAGAAGATTAATATGAATCTGATTTTTAAAAATTCTGATTCACCATTACATCTTATAAATAAATATGTAACAATTACAAATGATCCATGAGTTGTTTTATTTTTATAACCTTAACATCATTTACCCCAGAATGCTATGTCATTTTACTTACCATCACAGTTCACTGCAAGGTTGTTAAATATGATGTGCCACACCCGGAAGTGATGTCGTAGCCACATTTTTTTTTTTTAATCAGGTACTTGCTACCGATGAGCTCAGTGTTTAATTTTAGTTAAAAAAAAACATATCAATGCAAAGATATTAAATATTAAGCTTAACTGTCCCACTTTACCAGTATTCACCCTACTTGAATTATGTTTAAACAACCAAGATGCTAAAAACCAATGTGTTCTGGACTCTAAAAAAAAAATTGAGAGTCTGACTGATACTTACTCGTAACAATACAATGAGAAGTGAGCTGTCATTGGCTGAATATTTACCGGATACTCTGTTGTGTGTGTTGGTGTGAACTGAAACTTCAGTAACACAAGTTGCAGTTTCAAGATGCACATGCACAAGTGCTGTTTAATCTTGCTCTTCATTTGTGTGGAAGGTAAGATGTGTATTGCGACTTTACTTATTACATTCATGTGTTTTTGTAAATGCTTGGTGATATATATATATATATATATATATATATATATAGATACAAAATTTCAAGTTTTCAAGAGTCACTGAGTATCAATGTTTGTAACAAGCTAAAATGATCCAATAATGTGCATGTTTGACTGATATTTGCCAAAACATTATTGTATAAGGGTTAACTTTAAATTACTGAAGAAAACTCATCTAATCATTATAGAGACATTCATGAGCTAATAACCAACGGTAAAAACCACATCCTGTCATTTGTCTATATGCTAAATGTTTTAAAAAATAAATATACTAGATACATTTTGAAGGATTTTTTGAGATCTCTCGGTTCTGCCAAAGATGTTGTTCTGAATGTGTTTCAGGTGTGTTTGGTGCTGCTCCAGATGTAATGAAGTCGGTGACTGAGGGAGATTCTGTCACTCTAAACACTGATGTTACTGAACTACAGAGAGATGATCAGATACTGTGGATGTTTGGACCTAAAGAGACTCGTATAGCTGAAATCTATAAGCTTGTGATTGATATGTTTAACAGTCATGAGATATTTGGAGACAGACTGAAGCTGGACAATCAGACTGGATCTCTGACCATCAGAAACACCAGAAGCACAGACTCTGGGCTTTATAAACGACAGATCCGCAGCAACAGAGGGAACTCAGACAAGATATTTAATGTTACTGTCTATGGTGAGTCCGATATGACTTAAAATATACATGTAAACTTAAATCTGCTTAACCTGTAGTAAGGACTGTGAAGAGATAGACCAGTGAAACAGAGCAGGATTTACAACCTTGTTTTGACCTCACTGATTGGAGTGTTTTTGAAGCAGCTACCACTGATCTGGACGAACTCACAGAGACCGTAACATCCTATATTAGTTTCTGTGAGGATATATGCATTCCAACCAGGACTTATTTAACATTCAACAATAATAAGCCATGGTTTACAGTAAAACTCAGACATCTTCGTCAGGCCAAAGAGGATGCCTACAGAAATGGGGACAGGGTCTTGTACAATCGGGCCAGGAACACACTGATCAAAGAGATTAGAGCGGCTAAAAAGACCTACGCTAAAAAGTTGGAAGACCAGTTTACTTCCAACCACTCAACTTCAGTTTGGAGTGGACTGAGAGCCATCACTAACTACAAGACACCATCTCCTTGCACTGAGGCAAATCAACGACTTGCTAACGACCTGAATGAGTTTTATTGCAGATTTGAAACCCCCAACACCCATTCTGACCATCTCCCTACACATCCATTAACACATCCTGCTCTTCAAATCTGTGAAGATGATGTGCGCCAGGTCTTCAAGAAGAACAAAAGAAGAAAAGCACCAGGCCCAGATGGTGTTACACCAGCCTGTCTGAAAATCTGTGCTGACCAGCTGGCCCCCATCTTTTCACAGATCTTCAACAGATCCCTGGAGTTGTGTGAAGTGCCTTCCTGCTTCAAACGCTCCACCATCATCCCCATCAAAGAAACCCAAGATAGCAGAACTTAACGACTACAGACCTGTGGCTCTAACGTCTGTCATCATGAAGTCGTTTGAAAAACTGGTTCTGTTTTATCTGAAGGACATCACTGAACCCTTACTGGACGCCCTGCAGTTTGCTTACCGAGCTAACAGGTCCGTGGATGATGCAATCAACATGGGATTGCACTTTATCCTGCAACATCTGAAAAAAACAGGGACTTATGTGAGGATCCTATTTGTGGACTTTCGTTCGGCTTTCAACACCATCATCCCAACAGCCCTCCAGACCAAACTGACGCAGCTCTCTGTTCCTAGCTCCATCTGTCAGTGGATCACCAGTTTTCTGACAGATAGGCAACAGTTAGTGAGACTGGGGAAATTCATGTCAAACAGCTGCTCCACCAACACTGGCGCCCCTCAGGGATGTGTTCTCTCCCCTCTGCTCTTCTCCCTTTACACCAACGACTGCACCTCTAAAGGCCCCTCTGTCAAGCTCCTGAAGTTTGCAGACGACACTACAGTCATCGGCCTCATCCAGGACGGTGATGAGTCTGCTTACAGACAAGAGGTTGAGCAGCTGGCTGTCTGGTGCAGTCTTAACAACCTGGAGCTGAACACGCTCAAAACAGTGGAGATGATCGTGGACTTTAGGAGAAACCCTCCTGCACTTTCCCCACTCACCATCATGAACAGCACTGTGACTGCAGTGGAGTCATCAGGTTCCTGGGAACCACCATCTCTCAGGACCTGAAGTGGGACAATCACATTGACTCCATTGTTAAAAAGGCCCAGCAAAGGTTGTACTTCCTCCGCCAGCTGAGGAAGTTTAACCTGCCACAGGAGCTGCTGAAACAGTTCTACTCAGCCGTCATTGAGTCTGTACTGTGTACCTCAATAACTGTCTGGTTTGGTTCAGCAACAAAATCAGACATCAGAAGACTACAGAGAACTGTTCGGACTGCTGAAAGGATTATTGGTGCTCCCCTGCCCACCCTTCAAGCACTGTATACATCCAGAGTGAGGAAAAGGTTCAGAAAATCACTCTGGATCCCTCACATCCAAGTCTCCCCATCTTTGAACTTTTGCCATCTGGGCAGCGCCTCAGAGCCGCAAACACCAGAACAGCAAGGCTCAAAAACAGTTTCTTCCCCCAGGCAATCTACCTCATGAACAGTTAAATGTTCCCCACTTATGATTATGCAAATAAATGTGCAATATCCTTATATTTATTTGTTACCCCTCTATCTTAGTACATCCCTGCATATTATTCAATCCATTCCGTTATCATTTATAGCACAATGGTTTATACACTTATTTATTTGCCTTTTTTTTGTTGTCTGTGTGTGGTTGTCTCTGTGTACTGGAAGCCCATGTCACTAAAACAAATTCCTTGTAAGTGCAAGCATACTTGGCAATAAGGCTCTTTCTGATCCTGATCTGATTCTGATTATAAACCTATCCTGTTTTACCTTTTGTATGAGTTTTCCCATGTCAAGGCAATATACTTATATTTATTTACATGTTTTCCAGCTCATCTTCCTGTTCCTGTCATCAGCAGAGACTCTTCAAAATGTTCTTCATCCTCCTCATCCTCAGAGCAGAAATGTTCATTGGTGTGTTCAGTGTTGAATGTGGGTCATGTGACTCTCTCCTGGTACAAAGGAAACAGTTTATTGTCCAGCATCAGTGTGTCTGATCTCAGCATCAGTCTCTCTCTACCTCTGGAGGTGGAATATCAGGATAAAAACAGCTACAGCTGTGTGCTCAACAATCCCATCAGCAACCAGACTCAACATCTGGACATCACTCAGCTCTGTAAATGTCCAGGTAGCCTACTTCAGTGATCTTTCTTTTAATGGAACAATTCACCCAAAACTAAAATTATGTAATTTATAATAATTTCTAAACTTGTTTAAAACCGTTTGTTGGTTCACTGATGTTAATGAATTCATATTGAATTTGTCAAAGTTGACACAACACTGAAATGTTAACGTGATTACTCCGTGATGACCATAGATGATGAATCACTTAATAGTCACAAATGAAGCCGATGATAACACCATGGTGTCACTTTCCTGGTCGAGTTTTTAATTGAAATAAATAAATAAATACATATATATATATATATATATATATATATATATATATATATATATATATATATATATATATACACACACACACTGCAAACAACTAATTATAATTAAGAAGCTAGTGCCCTCTATTGGTAAAAATGTTAAAATTCACAGTCAGAAAAATAAGTTAAGTTTATTTAAATAGTACATTTCATTCATAATGGTAATTCTAAGTGCTTTACATATCAGTAAAAAAAAAAGAAAGAGTGCGAGTATTTACAAGGTTTGAGAACCAGGTCTGTTTCTCAAAGGTGCTTTTTTTAGAACACTGCATTTTAGAATTTTCCAAAATGAGCATAGTCTGATAAGTATTTTCTTTCCCCAGACTTTCCCAGCAGTTCTTCGAGTGTGACGCCATCGTTGATTTATGCTGTGGTGGGCGTGGCCTCTGTCGCTCTGCTTGTTTTTTTACGTCAGATCTAGAATGGGCGTGAACAAGAAAAAGCCAGCATCACAACCTCAGTCACGCCATTCTCTTCTGCAGACACGAGGAGGCAGTAACTCATAATTGTTCATCGAATTCACATCCACTTTGTAATGTAAAATAGAGCAAAGGTGCTTCTAATACAGTGGTTCTCAATTTTTTTAACTACTCATTTAAAACTGTGTTTCACCATTTTAAAGAGGCAGTGTGTCATAACCAAATAAATTAAGGTGATTCTAAAAATCATAATTTACTCACCCTCGGGTCTAATTAACACACTGAATTTTATTTACAAATTGTATTAATTTACAAACACATTGAAAGTCACTGACCTAAAGCATGAACAAACACCTTCATAAACAGTGTTGTAATTGGAGTTAAATTTCAAACTCTTTATTTTTGGAAATAACCGACTTCTCAGTTTCTGGAACGTTGGGATTTCTATACAAATACTAATGACAATGAAAAGGGGAAAACAAAAAGATGGGAAAAAATCAAGGTTTAACACAAACAAACAATACAGATCAGGGTTAAATTTCATCAGATGCAGCACAAAGCCTGTGGGAGTAAAGCGGTATAGTGTAGGATGAGACATGTAATGACTTGCAGTGCTATGATACAGGGCAGAATGGTAGAATTACTGGAATGACAGCATGAGTTGGGGCAGAGACCTGTGGCTTCACATAAAAACGCTCGCAAGCACCTGAAACTTCTCACAAATCTTTATCTGCCCACAATGCCAACGCTGACGTTCTTGTGCTTAGCAACAAAATACATCACATGTTTATTTTAACACACTTTGGTGTGTCTTTCACAACCTAGGGATAATTTAAAATATATTAATCACTCAAGAATTTTACAACTTGAGGAAAAATATGCTTAAAAGCTTTAGTAACCTATGGAGGCTATTGGTACTTGAATTATGTTTAAACAACCAAGATGCTAAAAACCAATGTGTTCTGGACTCTAAAAAGAAATGAAGAGTCTGACTGATACTTACTCATAACAATACAATGAGCAGTGAGCGGTGATTGGCTGAATATTTACCAGATACTCTTGTTTGTGAACTGAAACTTCAGTAACACAAGTTGCAGTTTGAAGATGCACACGCACAAGTGCTGTTTAATCTTGCTCTTCATTTGTGTGGAAGGTAAGATGTGTATTGCTACTTATTACATTCATGTGTTTTTGTAAATGCTTGGTGATATATATATTAAATTTCAGAGGTTTTCAAGAGTCACTGAGCATCAGTGTCTGTAACAAGCTCAAATGATCCAATAATGTGCCTGTTTGACTGATATGTGCCAAAACACATATTGTATAAGGGTTAACTTTAAATTACTGAAGAAAACTCATCTAATCATTATAGAGACATTCATGAGCTAATAACCAACGGTAAAAACCACATCCTGTCATTTCTCTATATGCTAAATGTTTTAAAAAATAAATATACTAGATACATTTTGAAGGATTTTTTGAGATCTCTCGGTTCTGCCAAAGATGTTGTTCTGAATGTGTTTCAGGTGTGTTTGGTGCTGCTCCAGATGTAATGAAGTCGGTGACTGAGGGAGATTCTGTCACTCTAAACACTGATGTTACTGAACTACAGAGAGATGATCAGATACTGTGGATGTTTGGACCTAAAGAGACTCGTATAGCTGAAATCTATAAGCTTGTGATTGATATGTTTAACAGTCATGAGATATTTGGAGACAGACTGAAGCTGGACAATCAGACTGGATCTCTGACCATCAGAAACACCAGAAGCACAGACTCTGGGCTTTATAAACGACAGATCCGCAGCAACAGAGGGAACTCAGACAAGATATTTAATGTTACTGTCTATGGTGAGTCCGATATGACTTAAAATATACATGTAAACTTAAATCTGCTTAACCTGTAGTAAGGACTGTGAAGAGATAGACCAGTGAAACAGAGCAGGATTTACAACCTTGTTTTGACCTCACTGATTGGAGTGTTTTTGAAGCAGCTACCACTGATCTGGACGAACTCACAGAGACCGTAACATCCTATATTAGTTTCTGTGAGGATATATGCATTCCAACCAGGACTTATTTAACATTCAACAATAATAAGCCATGGTTTACAGTAAAACTCAGACATCTTCGTCAGGCCAAAGAGGATGCCTACAGAAATGGGGACAGGGTCTTGTACAATCGGGCCAGGAACACACTGATCAAAGAGATTAGAGCGGCTAAAAAGACCTACGCTAAAAAGTTGGAAGACCAGTTTACTTCCAACCACTCAACTTCAGTTTGGAGTGGACTGAGAGCCATCACTAACTACAAGACACCATCCCCTTGCACTGAGGCAAATCAACGACTTGCTAACGACCTGAATGAGTTTCAATGTAGATTTCAAACCCCCAACACCCATACTGACTGAAGCCGATGATAACACCATGGTGTCACTTTCCTGGTCGAGTTTTTAATTAAAATAAATAAATAAATACAAATATATATATATATATATATATATATATATATATATATATATATATATATATATATATATATATATATACACACACACTGCAAACAACTAATTATAATTAAGAAGCTAGTGCCCTCTATTGGTAAAAATGTTAAAATTCACAGCCAGAAAAATAAGTTAAGTTTATTTAAATAGTACATTTCATTCATAATGGTAATTCTAAGTGCTTTACATATCAGTAAAAAAAAAAGAAAGAGTGCGAGTATTTACAAGGTTTGAGAACCAGGTCTGTTTCTCAAAGGTGCTTTTTTTTAGAACACTGCATTTTAGAATTTTCAAAA
The DNA here is from genome assembly GCF_003368295.1 of Carassius auratus. Taxonomy (NCBI): domain Eukaryota; kingdom Metazoa; phylum Chordata; class Actinopteri; order Cypriniformes; family Cyprinidae; genus Carassius; species Carassius auratus. The sequence continues at coordinate 99,845 of NW_020525838.1, forward strand.
AAGAGCATAGTCTGATAAGTCTTTTCTTTCCCCAGACTTTCCCAGCAGTTCTTCGAGTGTGACGCCATCGTTGATTTATGCTGTGGTGGGCGTGGCCTCTGTCGCTCTGCTTGTTTTTTTACGTCAGATCTAGAATGGGCGTGAACAAGAAAAAGCCAGCATCACAACCTCAGTCACGCCATTCTCTTCTGCAGACACGAGGAGGCAGTAACTCATAATTGTTCAATCGAATTCACATTCACTTCGTGATGTAAATAGAGCAAACGTGCTTCTAATACAGTGGTTCTCAATTTTTTTAACTACTCATTTAAAACTGTGTTTCACCATTTTAAAGAGGCAGTGTGTCATAACCAAATAAATTAAGGTGATTCTAAAAATCATAATTTACTCACCCTCGGGTCTAATTAACACACTGAATTTTATTTACAAATTGTATTAATTTACAAACACATTGAAAGTCACTGACCTAAAGCATGAACAAACACCTTCATAAACAGTGTTGTAATTGTAGTTAAATTTCAAACTCTTTATTTTTGGAAATAACCGACTTCTCAGTTTCTGGAACGTTGGGATTTCTATACAAATACTAATGACAATGAAAAGGGGAAAACAAAAAGAGGGGAAAAAAAATCAAGGTTTAACACAAACAAACAATACAGATCAGGGTTAAATTTCATCAGATGCAGCACAAAGCCTGTGGGAGTAAAGCGGTATAGTGTAGGATGAGACATGTAATGACTTGCAGTGCTATGATACAGGGCAGAATGGTAGAATTACTGGAATGACAGCATGAGTTGGGGCAGAGACCTGTGGCTTCACATAAAAACCCTGAGGACATGAATGACTACCAGACAAGCTGAAAGAAAATAAACAAGGCGTGCACGTTTCTACATTTTAATGCTTCACATATAAAACTGCTTTTGTACAAAAATAAAGTAATTTCAGAGTAATTACAATTTCATCATCAAAATAGTCCATGTGACATCAGGGGTTCAGCCTTCATTTAATGAAGCTATGAGAATACTTTTGGGGGCGAAGAAAACAAAAATAGCTTCTTTAACAATTTCTTCTGTTCTGTGTAAGTCCCTTCTCACCTATTGCCCTCTAAACAACATACCCTCTAACACTGTTAGCATGCAGTAGAAAGTGGTCTTGTGGAAAGAGAGTATATGAGAGAGCTATAACCGCAGTGCTGGAGATGGTCTTCAGCCTCGCACGCACCTGAAACTTCTCACGAATCTTTGTCTGCCCACAATGCCAACACTGACGTTCTTGTGCTTAGCAACAAAATACATCACATGTTTATTTTAACACACTTTGGTGTGTCAAATATGAGATAGCCTGTTTATTTCACAACCTAGGCATAATTTATAATATATTAATCACTCAAGAATTTTACAACTTGAGGAAAAATAAGCTTAAAAGCTTTAGTAACATATGGAGGCTATTGGTACTTGAATGTTGTACTTGTATGTTTAAACAACCAAGATGCTAAAAACGAATGTGTTCTGGACTCTAAAAAGAAATGAAGAGTCTGACTGATACTTACTCGTAACAATACAATGAGCAGTGAGCGGTGATTGTATATTTACCGAATACTCTTGTTTGTGAACTGAAACTTCAGTAACACCAGTTGCACTTTGAAGATGCACACGCACAAGTGCTGTTTAATCTTGCTCTTCATTTGTGTGGAAGGTAAGATGTGTATTGCTACTTATTACATTCATGTGTTTTTGTAAATGCTTGGTGATATATATATATATATATATAATTTCAAGTTTTCAAGAGTCACTGAGCATCAATGTTTGTAACAAGCTCAAATGATCCAATAATTTGCCTGTTTGACTGATATGTGCCAAAACACATATTGTATAAGGGTTAACTTTAAATTATTGAAGAAAACTCATCTAATCATTATAGAGACATTCATGAGCTAATAACCAACGGTAAAAACCACATCCTGTCATTTCTCTATATGCTAAATGTTTTAAAAAATAAATATACTAGATACATTTTGAAGGATTTTTAAGATCTCTCGGTTCTGCCAAAGATGTTGTTCTGAATGTGTTTCAGGTGTGTTTGGTGCTGCTCCAGATGTAATGAAGTCGGTGACTGAGGGAGATTCTGTCACTCTAAACACTGATGTTACTGAACTACAGAGAGATGATCAGATACTGTGGATGTTTGGACCTAAAGAGACTCGTATAGCTGAAATCTATAAGCTTGTGATTGATATGTTTAACAGTCATGAGATATTTGGAGACAGACTGAAGCTGGACAATCAGACTGGATCTCTGACCATCAGAAACACCAGAAGCACAGACTCTGGGCTTTATAAACGACAGATCCGCAGCAACAGAGGGAACTCAGACAAGATATTTAATGTTACTGTCTATGGTGAGTCCAATATGGCTTAAAACATACATTTATAAAAGGACGTGAAGCTTATAAATGTTACAATTTTTTTTTATTTCTCATCTACTTGTATTTCATTCCAACAAACTATACCCAATGTCCTTTCTTGATTAATTCATCATTCTCAAAATTATCCACATAGCAAATGTCTTCTGGCCCAGATCCGGCCACACAATGACTCTTCCCACGGCCCAAGTACCGCAACGATTAATGTAGACACAAACTATAGCCACGTTTCCACTGCAGCAACTTTACCCAGGAACTAGGGACTTTGGCCTGGTACTTGTGCTGAGTCCCAGTTCGCCTACTTATACTACGACCTAAAAGTATGTACTTTTTTTGTGAGGGAAAAGTACATACTTTTGAGTGTGTAGCAAAAGAGTATGCACGCTCTGGGACATACTTCGATGACGTCATGCAACATGAACGACAACGTGGTTGACTAATTACGCACACCACAACTGTTAACGTTTCATTCATTCTTTATGTCCAATAAAATTTTATTTACTATACCCATCATTTTTTCTCATCGGTTTTTTTCACAATACATTTTACTATGTGCTTCTACCAAGTTGAGGAGTGAAGAAGCAGGGCTGCGTCGTCGTAGAACCAAACGCAGGTCGTTTGTGAGGCGGCTGGTTCTGACGTTCATGTGCAATGTGTGTAACGAAATAAAATATAACTTTAATTAGGGTTAAACATTTGAATTCTTACACTTAAAAGCTGAGGGCGCATCTCCGCTGCGGCACCCGGCTGCCATGTTTACATCACCACAAAGCCATCGCAAAGCTCCTCCCTCCCGTACGCAATGGGTTGTGGGCAATATTAGCACTTAGAGTGTGCATTGATCTGCACTTTGGAATACTATTTTCAACATACTACGATTTGGGACATACTAATTCTAGTTTCGCATACTATTTAAGACGGATAGTATGCGAATTGGGACTCAGCATTGGTGTGTTTCCACCGCAGGAACCAGGAACTAATTAAAGTTCCAGGTAAATAAATGCCCCTCAGCAAGTCCCTGCTGGCAAGGTGGTACTTTTTCAAAGTTCCGGAATTTTCGGGGGCGGGACTTTGGCGCTAAACATCCTGATTGGTTGAGTTCACGCAGCATTGGTTGAGTTCAACCACCATTTATTCAGATCAACATTTTCAAAATATTACTGTTATGGTGTCATGAAATGTCATTTTAAAAGTATTTCAGGCGAGAATTTAGATGTTTAAAACTCAAATCTGTTGTTTATTTATAAAGACAGCCTATTTAAAAATGTGTTTCGCCGATCTCAGAGACCGTCAGCTCCACGCAATCAGCGAGAGCTCAGTGATCATCTATCCGCCGAGAAGCAGCCTCACCTTGGATAGACCTTCTGATATGTGCCGCTGGCTCTGATGTCTCTTTATTGGTTAAACATAAAATATCATTCAGCTGCGGGGTAAATCTAACAGGTTTTCTTTGGTCTGTATTCAATTTATCTATATGTTAAAATAAAAACAAAAAAGGCAAGTCTATATAATATTTCGTTTCATTGTAATGGCTGTATATACACATACCCCTGAAGTAAGTACATTTCTGCAGCTGTTATTATGTTTAAATGAAAACGAAAGGAGGCAGTAGTATTTTATATCCTATTTCGTGTTATTGTAAATATACTGAGGGGAAAATTGCTGTAGCCAAAGCCATCTGAGTCCACGCAGCATTGGTTGAGAACACCATTTATTCGGATAATTTTCAAATATTACTGTTATTGTGTCATGAAATGTAATTTGAAAAGTATTTCAGGCGATAATGTTGTTGTTTAAAACTCAAATCTGTTGTTTTTTTATAAAGACAGTGTCTATTTAAAAATGTGTTTTGCCGATCTGTGCGACGGTGAGCTCCACTCGTTCAGCGGGAGCTCAGTCCTCATGTATCCGCCGAGAACAGCCTCATCTCGGATAGATCTTCTGATATGTGCCGCTGGCTCTGATGTGTCTTTAGTGGTTAAACATAAAATATAATTCAGGCGCGGGGAAAATCTAACAGGTTTTCTTTGGTCTTTATTCAATTTATCCATATGTTAAAATGAAAATAAAAAAGGCAAATTTATATAATATTTCGTTTCATTGTAATGGCTGCATACACATATCCCTGAACTAAGTACATTTCTGCAGCTGTTATTATGCTTAAATGAAAACCAAAGGAGGCAGTGGTATTTGATATCCTATTTCGTTTTATTGTAAATACACAGTAAGGAAAATTGCAGTAGCCAAGTTATCAAGTACGCTGCTGTTTATAGATTTACCGGACTTGCGTTGTTGCGGACATCACAGTCCCCAGTCGAATGCACAAAGTCTGAACTAACTACCGATGATGCACGTCCAAAATCAGCGTACTTTTTTTTTTTTTTTTTTTTTAATCAGCGGTACTTTATATAGGGCTTGGGCGTCGTGACGATCATTACTTGGCGTGGCCGCCACGTTGAATGCCTCCTTTACTACCACTTGGACTACTGCGCAGTGTTTAGACATACTCCCTCTCATCCGTGTGTCTTAATTTGATTAATTAAAAAATCTATTTTAACCATTTTCAACTGTTGCTGTATTGTGGGGTGTAATAGCGCAACATATAATCACCATGGGGAAAATAAAATGAGAATGGATTAACTTTACACCGCTTTCCTGCTTGGAGGCCTGACTACTGAGACCATAACATCTGAATATTAATTTATATAGCTTAAGTCAACATTGAAAATAAGGGAAATTTCTCGAGTTACTCATCCAAAATACGGGAAATTTCAACATTCATCTTTTTGTTGCTATCCCTCTGCTGACAGCAAAAATTCGCACTATAAAACTGCTGCATTAACTAACGTTAAGCGATTTGTGAAGCTAGGTCTAACGTGACTTTAGTAACAGATTGGCGTGAAATCTTGCTCTCACAACAACCATGCTATCTTAAAAAGCCCAACATCACGTTAAGGTTGCTTTCAAGTAAGTTAAACGATGCTTTGAAAACATCTGTTTCGCTGGAAGGGCAAGGAATAGCAACAGGACAACAACACAGAGACTTGACAGGTCTGATGGAGGGGCTAACGGGATATTTTACAGGAAAATACTAAAACGGGAAGACAGTGGGAAAACAGCTCAAATATGTGAGAATCCCGGAAAAACGGGAGGGTGGACAGCTACTAACTACACGTTTGAAACACATTGTTAAAAGTCCATGTGTGAATGGTGGTTAGCACTAACGGTTACTAAACTAGAAACTAGGTAGAGCACAGCTTACCAGATTACTGTATACTGTTTTGCCGCTGTTCCGTTTCCATGATTTGCAGCTCCTGAACCCATCCATTTGTGAACTGTACATGAGACTTGACTTGTAGCTTCGGAACTTTTCTGAAGGGTAGGCGCTCACAAAACAAACAAGGTAGCCGAAGATATCTGTAATGCAAACCTGCGGCAACAAGTCTCCGTCGGTACTCCACTATTTGTTGGGAATTTCATATGGATCCAAACCGTTAATAGTGCCGATTTTGTCCACATACCGGTCCCTGGCATCCCTATTTAGCGTATCCTTATAAATCCCACAAACTTTTCGTGATTTTGACATCTTTTTTTCTTTCTCCCAGCTCTGCTCTTCTCATTCAACTGGCTGTATGTTTACATTCGCGAAGCTGGCAACATGGCCGCCACGTCCCAGAATGCAACTTTGCGCCCAAGCCCTATTGAGAAACGCGGGTGGACCTACGTCACCAGTCATTTGCCTAATCTTCCCGGTACTTTACACCACGGTGGAAACGCAGAAAGCAACAGGTCTGGGGGGAAAAAAGTTCCTGGGAAAAAAAGTTCCTGGTAAAAATGTTCCGGGTAATTTCGGTGGAAACGCGACATATGCCAATAGGGCTTGGGCGTCGTGACGTCATTACTTGGTGTGGCCACCAGTGTTGCCAGACGTTTTACCTCTGTACGATGTACGATCAATAATGAAAAAAATCCTGTAATGTACGATAATTTCAGAATTTTATGAAAATTTAAATGATGGTAGTTGCAGTCATAGGGCTTCTTTACTCATACACGAAATCTGCTCATTACAGACACTCTAAATGCGTTCGTGTGCACCTGAGGGTGTGTTAAGAATGCAAGAGAGTGCCCTGCTTTAAATCCAACGAGCACTAGTTGCGGTCCATGACAGCAAGAACCCCTTCAACATCTGGCAACACGCAGGATTCCGACGATTGGGCTCTAATGTGGAGTTAACTGCACCACGCAGATACAGCTAAATTCCTTCTTCACTGGACACGACAAAGCAAGTGTTAAAAATCATTTTAATATGTTTTAATATGCGCCGCGACGCGGACAGTCACTGAAAATAATGTCTCACTACTTCCGTCCAACAATACGCCTTATCTATTGCTGTAATTTGCAGGTCGTGTCAAAATGTTGTTGGTTTAGAATAGATAAAGAACCCTTTTTACTCGTGTACGATAATTTTCTTCCAAATACGATCATTTTGAACTTCTGGTACGATTCTTGGACATTTCCAATCTGGCAACACTGGTGGCCGGCGTGTTGATGGCCTCCTTCTGCTACTCGGGCTACTGCGCAGTGTTTAGACATACTCCCTCTCACCCGTGTGTCTTAAATTGATTAATTAATATCTATTTCAACCATGGTAAACAGTTGCTGTATTGTGGGGTGTAACAGCGCAACATATAATCGCCATGGGGAAAATAAAATGAGAATGGATTAACTTTACACAGCTTTCCTGCTTAGAGGCGCGACCACGGAGACCAAAACATCTGAATATTCATTTATATAGCTTAAGTCAACATTGAAAATAAGGGAAATATCCCGGGTTACTCATCCAACATGCGAGTAATTTCAACATTCATCTTTCTGTTGCTCTCCCTCTGCTCTGACATATAAAATTTGTACTACAAAATTGCGGCATTAACGTTAAGTGATTTGTGAAGCTAGGTCTGACATGACTGCTTACAGATTGGCGTGAAATTGTGCTCTCACAACAACCACGCTATCTTAAAAAGCCCAAAATCACACTAAGGTTGCTTTCAAGTAAACAAAACGATGCTTTGAAAACATCTGTTCGCTGAAATGGCAAGGAGTAGCAACAGGACAACAGCGCAGAGAATTGACAGGTCTGATGGAGGGGCTAACAGGATTTTACAGGAAAATACTAAAATGGGAAGACAGTTAAACACATTTAAAAGTCCATGTGTGAATGGTTTTTAGCACTAACAGTTACTAAACAAGCAGCTAGGTAGAGCATAGTTTACCTTTTTTCCGGATTACTGTATAGTGTTTGTCGGCTTTATGATCTGCAACTCCTGAACCCATCCATTTGTGAACTGTACATGAGACTCCAATGACTTATAACTATTCTGAAGTGTAGGCGCTCACAAAACAAACAAGGTAGCCGAAGATCTCTGTAATGCAAAAGTGCATCAGCAAGTCGTCGTCGGTACTTCACTCTTTGTTGGGAATTTCATATGGATCCAAACCGTTAATAGTGCCGATTTTGTCCACATACCGGTCTCTGGCTTTCCTATTTAGCCTATCCCTATAAATCCCACAACCTTTTTGCGATTTTAACATCTTTTTTCTTTCTCCAAACTGCTTCTTCTCGTTCAACTTGCTGTATGTTTACATTCGCGAGGCTATCAACATGGCTGCCACGTCCCAGAATGCAACACGGCGCCCAAGCCCTATAAAGTACATTAAATGGAATAGAAAATCAGACTTAAAAACCCCACATCATGTAACGGTGCAATAAAAAAGCGTATTGCATTGGTTTTTCTATTTATTTTTTATAAAGAACAAATCAACCAAAAAAGAGGGAGTGTATAAAGTATGCAGTCTATAAGAGAATCATAATAGATAGACACATCATGTAATTTAATCATAACTATTTATTACAGATGTGACAAAAAGCTGTACCACAGTAGTCCAAATGACGATGCATTGCAGTTGCAGTCCACTCTGGTAGAATATAATAGTAGTGTGAGGAGCAGGGCATAATTTAAGTTCCCTTTCATAGGTCACTTCAATGCTGCGGTGATGTCAACGGCTATGGGAACACCCCTCGGTGAGACGAATGTCTGAAGCCCTATACCATCTCGCCAATTCTATTGGCCAAATAGCGCTTGGCACCACCCTTACGCATGCGCACGCATCATATACCTGGGTGCCGCGTGCTATTTTGCTCAGATTTCATTCCTTCAGGGAAGCGAATAATTTGTGCCCTAGGAATCATCTCGCGTTCTCCAGCGGTTTCTATGAGCAGTGTTAACTCCTCTTCGCGGACGCAATGAGTTTTCGAAAGTGCAAGGAGTCGTGTACCAGGTACATCACGAAGGGAGACTCTCACGACAGGTGCGTAGTATGTCTGGGTTTACATCACGCACAGGTGGCGCTTAGCGGCCTTTCTTCTTGTCCCCATTGTGATGGCCTGCGGCTCAGAGTACTGCGCTCGAGGGTGGAAGTATTTTCTGATGTCGCCCCCGTGTCTAACCCCCGCCATGTCACTTCTGCGACTGCCGAGGCACCGCACGAGGCGATAGCTTGGGGTGACACGTGCGACATGGATTTTGAGGACAGCGCAGCGCTGGAATATTCTCCACATCGCTCGGTCTCCCCTACCCTGGTGCAGAATAAAAGTTTTGAGCCTGTCGTCTTCTCTAATGAGGATTTGAGGACTGGAAATTACTTCACATGCGCCCATTTCAGTGGTGGATGAAAATACGGAATATTTCACCCCGTTGTCTTGCGCATCGGACGATTTCGGTGACACCGAGGTGTGTGATGTCGTTAAAACTATGGATGTCATCTGAATTTCTTCTAGACGGGGTTCGGCTGGGGATTTGTGCTTTCCGAGAGACTGTCATGACGGATGCGTCTTTGACCAGTTGGGGAGCTGTTTGTCAGGGCGCCCAGTCCACGGAGTGTTGACAGCGGCACAATGCAGTTGGCACATAAACAGGTTGGAATTACTGGCTGTTTTTCTGGCTTTCCAGTATTTCTCGAATCTGCTGATCGGCCATCATGTGCTGCTCAGATCAGACAACACAGCGGTTGTGTCATATCTGAATCATCAGGGAGGATTACGCTCTCACCCTCTGTGCAGGCTGGTGAGACATGTTCTTCTTTGGTCTCAGAACAAATTTCTGTCGATCCGAGCTGTTCATGTCCCCGGAATTTTGAACTTCGGTGCGGATTTGCTATCCAGACAGACTCTGGAGCAAGGGGAAGGGAGATTACACCCCCAAACGTTGAATCTCTTGTGGCAGATTTTCGGAGAAGTGAGAGTGGATTTATTCGCGTCGAACATGACTACGCACTGCCTGCCATGGTTCTCCCTATGCCCCGCATCGCCGCTGGGCTTGGATGCGTTAGCTCACAATTAGCCCAGGACCAGTTTGTATGCTTTTCCCCCGATTCGTTTGATCCCAGCGGTATTATGCAGAATACGGCGGGACAGAGTGGAACAGCTGCTGCTGGTGGTTCCGTGGTGGCACACACAGCCGTGGTTTGCAGACCTGATCAGTCTGTTAGCGGGCTGTCCATGGGAGATTCCCCTCAGACAGGATTTATTATCACAAGCACAGGGACTGATTTGGCACCCAAGGCCAGATCTATGGAAACTGTGGGCGTGGCCTCTGAGCGGAGTGAGTTAGTATGTCCCGGTCTTTCTGTTGAAACTACCGAGACTATACTGAATTCTAGAGCAGCTTCTACGAGACGCTTATATGCTTTCAAGTGGAGACTGTTTACGACCTGGTGTGAAATACGTAATATGGATCCAGTTTACTGCCCAGTGGCTTCAGTACTGGAGTTCCTTCAGGACCGTTTTTCGGATGGAGTGACGCCAGCCACTCTAAAGGTTTACGTGGCAGCCATTTCAGCTTACCATGAATATATAGACGGTGCCTCAGTGGGCCATCATCCACTGGTTTCTCGTTTCATACAGGGTGCGCGACGGCTGAGGCCTTTCTGCCCCATGCGAGTTCCTTCATGGGAACTCTTATCCATTGTGTTGCAGGGTTTATCAGGGCATCCGTTTGAACCCTTGGAAACTGTACTGGATAAAATCCTGACTCTGAAGACGATTCTTCTTATGGCTTTATCCTCCCTCAAGAGAGTTAGGGATTTACAGGCTCTCTCTGTCTCACCCTCGTGCATGGAATTTGCACCAGGCTCTGTGAAGGTGTTGTTGCGACCGAGGCCTAATTATGTCCCTAAGGTCGCATCTAATCCCTTTCGCTTTCAGCAAGTGGTCCTGAGGCTTTATCGTTGACTTGATTGCAAATAAATGCACAGACACTATTTAACTGAACAGAGATGACATCACTGAATTCAATGATGAACTGCCTATAACTATCATTTTGCATTATTGACACACTGTTTTCCTAATGAATGTTGTCCAGTTGCTTTGACGCAATGTATTTTGTTTAAAGCGCTATATAAATAAAGGTGACTTGACTTGACTTTATCCCCTGCTGAGGCGGGGTCAGGAGATCTAAGTCTTTGCCCTGTGAGAGCTTTAAAGACTTATGTGAATCGTACAGCCCCATGGCGTGAGTCTGACCAGGTGTTTGTCTGTTTTGGACATAAGAATAAAGTCCATGCTGTTACAAAACAGCGCAAGTCCCATTGGCTGGTGGAGGCAATATCTTTAGCCTATGAGGTGCGCAGACTCGAAATGCTGCAGTCCTGGCCATGCCATACTTTGATAGCATTCTTCCTCTTCAGTTCATCTGAGCGAAATAGTGTGCGGCACCCAGGTATATGATGCGTGCACATGGGTAAGGGTGGTGCCAAGCGCTATTTGGCCAATAGAATTGGCGAGATGGTATAGGGCTTCAGACATTCGTCACACCGAGGGGTGTTCCCATAGCCGGTGACGTCACCGCAGCATCTCGTTCCCTATTCAGGGAACCATGTTTACATACGTAACTGAGATTAAACGCTGAAAATACTATGCCGATCCACTCCCCTCATTCAAATCACCACAAACACGGCATGTCGCAATCTCTGATGAAACTGACGAGAGCCAATGAGCGTTTGATATCGCTGCTGTAAAACTTGTTGTAAAACTTCTTAACGGCACATTTTTAAATAGTTACTATAGCTACAGAGGAAGGAATTACATATCACCAATGAAAGCGGTTTGAATTAGAATCTGTTCCTCACACCAAGTATCAACTGGATACAGGATTTAAATAAAAATAAAATACTTTCATGATCATTTTATTTAATGCTTGTGCATGATCAGTGTGTGTCCCATAGTTAACCAAATAAATATTACATCATAACAGTTAAATACTCTCTCTCTCTTTCTCTTTCTTTCCATGTAAGGATAATAAGATTATTTGTACCAAGAATAATAATATAAAATTTAATAAAATTATAATTAAGTGCAGTTTAAAGAACTTGACTGTTTTGCTTAATTTTTAAATGATAATGTATCATTCTGTTTTGACTTGCCATTTCAAAGAAAAAATTTTAACAATACTACACTTCATTAAAATGTATGTGATCATTTAACCATTATCATGCAATATTGTATTTCTCTTGTTTATCATGGGTCACATAATATGCTACCAGATCTTAGCCGGATTTGTGGCACATATCACTGGACTGATCTGGGCCACACTCCTCCCATCAACACTCGGCCCTCATGGCCGTCATTGCCACATGTGGCCGAGTTTTGGCTGAAAGGGTACATGCCATTGCCGACAGGAGGGCATAAGTGCCACCTTAAGGGCACATGTGGGCCAAGTCCGTTTGCTATGTAATGCAGACTTTTTATGTGCTTTGTTGGATCTTCTTGTCCAATGTTGTGTAGCTCAATTCTGTGTTTGTGGTATTAATATTATTATAAACATATTCTACTTTCCCTTTTGAGTTTTCCCATGTCACGACAATATACTTATATTTATTTACATGTTTTCCAGCTCATCTTTCTGTTCCTGTCATCAAACATGCAAACTGTACATCATCTGAAAGATCCTCAGTGCCCAGATGTTCATTGGTGTGTTCAGTGGTGAATGTGGGTCATGTGACTCTCTCCTGGTACAAAGGAAACAGTTTATTGTCCAGCATCAGTGTGTCTGATCTCAGCATCAGTCTCTCTCTACCTCTGGAGGTGGAATATCAGGATAAAAACAGCTACAGCTGTGTGCTCAACAATCCCATCAGCAACCAGACTCAACATCTCGACATCACTCAGCTCTGTAAATGTCCAGGTAGCCTACTTCCGTGATCTTTCAACAAAAACAAAAGTTCTGTCATTTAAACAAATTTTTTAAACCTGTTTAAAACCCGTTTGTTGGTTCACTGATGTTAATGAATGAATGTATTTATTAATGAATTTAGCAACATTGACACCGAAACACCGAGATGTTACCGTGAAGACTCACTTAATAGTCACAAATGAAGCCGATGATAACACCACGGTGTCACTTTCCTGGTCGAGTTTTTAATTTAAATAAATAAATACAAATAGTGATATGTGATAGTGGTGTATATATATATATATATATATATATATATATATATATATATATATATATATATATATATATATATAGTGCAAACAACTAATTTTAATAAAAGTTGAAGCTAGTGCCCTCTATTGGTATTTTTTCACTTTCACTTTTACTTTTTTTTCACTTTCACTTGGTAAAAATGTAAAAGTTCAGTCAGAAGAACAAGGCCAGTTAAGTTTTATATAGTGCAGTATACATTTCATACACAATGGTAATTGTGGTAAAAAATTGATTTAAAATAAAACTAAAACTAAAGAAAACAAAATGATGATATATAAAATACAGTGCAGTCAGTTCTCAGTCTAGTAAAAAGAGTGCGAGTGTTTATAAGATCTGAGAACAATGTCTGTTTGTCAAAGGGGCTTTTTTAGAACACTGCATTTTAGAATTTTCATTCAAACATTTAATAAGCAAAAGTCTTTTAGAAACGAGCATTTGATTCCTCATATGGGCTAGTCTAATATTAGTCTTTTCTTTCCCCAGACATCCCGAGCCGTTCTTCGAGTGTGACGCCATCGTTGATTTATGCTGTGGTGGGCGTGGCCTCTGTTGCTCTGCTCGTTTGTTACGTCAGATCTAGAATGGATGTGAACAAGAAAAAGCCAGCATCACAACCTCACTCACGCCATTCTCTTCTGCAGACACGAGGAGGCAGTAACTCATAATTGTTCATCGAATTCACATCCACTTCGTGATGTAAATAGAGCAAACGTGCTTCTAATACAGTGGTTTACTACTCATTTAAAACTGTGTGATTCACCATTTTAAAGAGGCAGTGTGTCATAACCAAATAAATTAAGGTGATTCTAAAAATCATAATTTACTCACCTTCGGGTCTAATTAACACACTGAATTTTATTTACAAATTGTATTAATTTACAAACACATTGAAAGTCACTGACCTAAAGCATGAACAAACACCTTCATAAACAGTGTTGTAATTTGAGTCTCAACATCAATTTCAATTTTAAATGTCAATCTCTTTATTTTTGGAAATAACCAACTTATCATTTTCTGGAACGTTGGGATTTCTATACAAATACTAATGACAATGAAAAGGGAAAAACAAAAAAAGTGGGAATAAATCAAGGTTTAACACACACAAACAGCACAGATCAGGGTTAAATTTCATCAGATGCAGCACAAAGCCTGTGGGAGTAAAGCGGTATAGTGTAGGATGAGACATGTAATGACTTGCAGTGCTATGATACAGGACAGAAAGATAAGAATTACTGGAATGACAGCATGAGTTGGGGCAGAGACCTGTGGCTTCACATAAAAACCCTGAGGACATGAATAACTGCCAGTTATTCTGTTTATCAGACAAGCTGAAAGAGCATAAACAAGGCATGCACGTTTCTACATTTTAATGCATCACATATGAAACTGCTTTTGTACAAGAATGTAGTAATTTCTGAATTAAGTCAGTTGATTTTAATAGCCATTTTAATTCTTGCTCCGTCTACATGCAAAATATAGATTTGTTAGCCAGAGGGGAATTTGCATATGCAAAAAAAAAACAAAAATGAAACAAGCAAAAAAAGTTCAGTCTAATGGTGAACATATGAAGATATTTTGTTTTTCATACAATATTTTAAATACACATTTTATACAGTAAGAGTGAATGCGGCTGAATGTTGTTTGGACCACAAAATTCCTCCCAAAAATTATTTGAAGTTAAAAGGCAAATAAAATCCAGGACAAATCATGTTTTCATCTCCTCGATCAAGTGCAGTAATACTGACAGATGCAGGCGTATAAAGCCAATGTGGTGAAATGAGAGACTTCTGCTTGTTTGATCAGTGTTTTTTGACGGCGGAGTATATCGTCTCTTCTGTCCCATTAGCCTTCTGTAGGACAACACAGACAGAAGGTAAGAAGTCTCACAAAACAAAAACCAGCAGGCTCACTTTAATAGCATTTCTATCATTTGATGTACAGTCCTTACTTTAAAATGATAAGGCAGAACACATCTATCTAGTATTTAGTGGATGCTGCTGTTGCAGAAAAATCATAATCTTACGAATGCTATGTTTGAATAATTCCAGGGTAATCAAATTACTGGAAACCCCAGTTCTTCATCTGGCAAAGTCACAAGGAAGAAGTGCGCTGTTTTCTGATTAACTGTTACTATTCCAGTAATAGTATAATGCCATTGCTTCATGAACACTTTTCAACTTCTTTTTTTTTTTTTTAAACAGCAAAACATACATTTTACCATTTTTATCTGGTGTAAAAGTGAACATGCCCATGAGAGTCATACCTTGTTTTTTTCATTAGGTACAAATGTTGTTTCTGCGTAAACTACCTCACTCTCGTCTGTCGGAACGGTTTCAGCTGCATGCAAAACAAGAGTATTAAAAAAAGTAATAAAATCATTAATAGCAATCATTAAAACACAAATGCACATATGCTTGTTGCATTAGCTTCAGATAAGACCTGCCTTTTGGCCTTGATTTTCTGTATTTCCTGTAAAGGATGAACATCACAATTGCTATCATAGCCAGAACTACTGCAGAACAACCGCAGATTATTGCAACCAGCCATGAACTGCATTCTGAAACTGAAAAGAGGAAAAACAACAATTAACATTAACCCGTGCCTTTAAAGAAACATAAATAGTATTTATGGAAGAGTAATGATATGAAGGCAGAAGAGGAATTCAAAGTTAAAAAATTTTTTTTAGATACTTTATACTCATCAATTGTGCAGAATACCCTTTAAAATTATTATTTTTACTTCCAGTATAATGGGCATATGCCTTCATTTTTATCTTGCACTACTATACAGAAAGTTATACAAACTGTAGGTTGTTGGTATAATTGTCAAAAATGGTCTGAAAGAAGTACTGATTTACAAAAGTACAGAGTATATATATAAAAGTTGAATAACACAGAACACCTGGAAAGTATTTTAACTCAATCTAAATTAGCACCACCTGCATATAAATGGTACTAAGTGAATCTATTTAGCTTAGCTGAAAAGAAATAAAAATAATCATTGATATGGTCATACTTTTACAGAGCTGAGTGATGTCCAGATGTTGAGTCTGGTTGCTGATGGGATTGTTGAGCACACAGCTGTAGCTGTTTTTATCCTGATATTCCACCTCCAGAGGTAGAGAGAGACTGATGCTGAGATCAGACACACTGATGCTGGACAATAAACTGTTTCCTTTGTACCAGGAGAGAGTCACATGACCCACATTCACCAATGAACACACCAATGAACATTTCTGCTCTGAGGATGAGGATGATGAAGAACATTGGGAAGAGTTACTGCTGATGACAGGAACAGGAAGAGGAGCTGGAAAACATGTAAATTGAATAAGAATATTGCTGTAATGTGAACAAACTCTGGCATGAGGGAAATTAGGATCCAATTTCAGATTAAGTGGAACAATAATCACAATATCCATCACGGAAACCAGAACTGAGCTACACAACATTAACATCACGGATTGACGAGAACCAACTAAACACGAGTAACACATGAGTAAAGTACCTACAAGAAAGAGATGTACATTTTTTGGGAATGACAAAGGGAAACAGGAACTGAACCAAATACAGTCAACATAGTCCATATTAAAAAAAAATATTAATATACAAATGACACAGAATGCATAAATTTGCAGGAAATAAAGGTTGCATTACATTTTAGTTAAACACTGGGTTATAGTTTGCTGGCTTAAAATAAAAAGTAGATTGGAAATGCATTTCGGTTTTTGGTGTGGTTAAAGTCACTTCTAGCAGTAGTAGTGTTCCTATGGCTCAGTGGTAGAGCTTTGCGTTAACAGGTTGTGGGTTCATTTCCCAGGGAACACAAGTAAGGTAAAAAATATTAGCCTGAATGCACTGTAAGTCACTTTGGATAAAAGCATCTGCTTAATGCATAAATGTGTAATATATACTACCAGATCAATAATAAGCTACACAACCATTTATACATAAGAGGTTGTTAAGTCATTTGACTCACCATAGACAGTAACACTGAATGTCCTGTCTGAGTTCCCTCTGTTGCTGCGGATCTGTCGTTTATAAAGCCCAGAGTCTGTGCTTCTGGTGTTTCTGATGGTCAGAGATCCAGTCTGATTGTCCAGCTTCAGTCTGTCTCCAAATATCTCATGACTGTTAAACATATCAATCACAAGCTTATATATTTCAGCTATACGAATCTCTTTAGGTCCAAACATCCACAGTATCTGATCATCTCTCTGTAGTTCAGTAACATCAGTGTTTAGAGTGACAGAATCTCCCTCAGTCACCGACTTCATTTCATCTGGAGCAGCACCAAACACACCTGAAACACATTCAGAAACAGTTCCCAGAATAAGAGTGTGTTTGTATTTTTACTCAGGGTATCATACACGACTAAAATAACACACTAAACATGAACTAAACAACAAAAAATGCAACATAAAACACTTAAATTAACATAACTGATATTAAAGAAACTAAATAAATCTGCAGAGTTCCCTTTGCCCCATAACTAATAATTAATGAATTTGTTTAGCATGATGTATATTGCCAGGTAACATTACAGCCAACCAACCATTTATTTTTCAGTTAAAATTAAATTTTTTTGTTTACAGTATATTATTCTTCACTACTGAAGAAATTAACACATTTTCATAAGAATCAAAAATTCTTATGATTATACAAAGGCAAATATAACTATAGATCAAACAAAACAAAAACATCCATTGGATAGTACTACTGCAGAATTTGCAAAATCGACAATTCTACTCGGAAATGTTAATTGTTATTTTGAATTCATGTTTATAATTGTTTTAAGAGTTAATTAAACGTGGTTATGTTAAACCATGTATGTTAATGCTACACTTGTTGCTATTTCTGCTTTCTTTGGGATTCTGGTAACGTTAGGTAGCCTATGTGTGTAACAAAGAAAGGACAAACGGAGAATGTTGCGCTGTTAGTTTCTATAGAAAGATTCCCAATGGCTGATCCAACATTTGGGCGCAACTCCATCAAAGCTGATCTACTACATTATGCATGTTGTCTGTTTGGTATTCAAGCCTGCTGATTGATCCTATATCTGATAAACCCACAGAAAATGGCACGTTTTCAGTCAAAATGCAGACAGAACGAAAAAATATATATTTATGTTTTAAACCCAACAGATTAGAAGTCGAAGCGACACAGTTAAAACACTTACCGTCCATGACCAACAGGAAGATACATAAAAACGTTGTTTTACTAATAATAGTCCTCATTTTGTCCAAGAGATACCTGTATTCCACATGATGTTTTACGAGAAGCGTCAAGATGGACAAAAGCTACCAGGAACACGGATCTGACACGGATCTGACGCATTCAAACCGAGCTGGGTTTACGAATTTAATTAACCCGATTACATCAAATCGATAATTAAGAAATGTATTTTCTTCACGAAGCTAAAATTAAAAAGAAAAAGGTTCCACATGCAGTGCGTTTGAGTCGACCACACTGTTTTCAGTCCCGCCCTAGACTATTAGGCTATGATTGAAGTCGTTTTCTGGTACATTAGGCTACAGTCTATTTTGTATTGTCTATTTTAGCGATTTAGCTGGAATAGGTTTTGAGGAAAACTATCCTAATTGTATTTATTATGGAAAATTGTCTTGTCTGCTTTCAAATATAAATAGTATCAACATCTTAAGATTTTGTTAATTCTTTGTTTGTACCTGGAAAATGGTTTCTGTGTTTTGGGATAAAGATATAGAGGTTAGAGGCTGGTCCAAGCTTGTAGATCATCTTGGACCAGAGAGAAACCAGCTAACAGCTGGTCATACAAGCTTATGCACATTGCACAAAATGCTTTTGTTGTTGTTGTTGGTGGTGGTGTTTTTTTTTGGAACATATTGGTATTATTGTTGCATATAACATATGCTTGATGCACTTTTGAAATGTTTGTATTTGCCTCTCCTAGAGGTTCTGTTGACGTATATAAAGCGGCATTAAGATCAGGCCATCAGAAGCATCTCATCCACCTACACCTTGCACTGGTACCGCATATGCACACAGCACCACGCATCCATCTCTCAAATTCAATGTGCACAGGTTGCACATTCCTCGGGTACAAACCACAAACTTGGAGGTACAATACCCTGACCTAGATTTATAATAACAATACATGTATTGAGGTGGTTAAACAAATTGCACAAACACAATAAAAATTCTTTAAAGCATTCGGTTAATTTATTGGACTTGATTTGCTAAAAATAATTCATACACATTTATAGTCAAACCCTGCAGCGCAATGCAAAGTCAACAATCTGAGTGATAAACCATGTTACAGTCTAATCATCACTGTGGTTTCCAGCTCTTCTCTGAACCCGAAGCCCCTTCCTCATCTTTTTCACTCTTCTACAAAAACCCAAAGCAAGCTGTGGCCTCCGATCTGACTCAACCAACTGAGATCGATTATCTTTTTTGTCATGTTTGCAGGAAAGAAAGATGCAGAATTTCTCACAGCTCAGGCCTAAAAGTCCCCATCAGTGCAGCGCAACTCACATTAGATTGTAGATTCTTATCAATATTAACACAATAAAGAACAGTGTATCAATCAGATTGGCACAATCATAAATCTTTTTAGGTAACTTGGCTTGGAGCGCTTTGACATTAGACCGTCTGTTGCATCACCTTCAGAGTGACCACACCTTCCTGTTGAGATGCAACAAAGATCAAGGAGGTAAAAACCAAAGCGCAGTGTGCATGAAGTTGTCCTCAGTCTAGTCACCCTTGTGTGTTAGTCAACTTTTGGCATATACAGTCACCAACGTTGTGACTGTAAAATAGCAAATGTTTTTAGATAGTATATTAAAATCCAAATTTGTCAAGTAGAGCGCAGAGTGAAGTTTGATGGTCGGATGGAAGTCTAAAATGTCAGTTCAAAGAAGTTAATTACTTCTAAATGTCCTCCAATGTCCTCCATATTTGCTTGATTATCTGACAAGACATTATGGTGCCATTAATGTCATCCTACATCCGTGTTTCCAAAACAAATGAAGGAAATGTTCCTACTGCTAACACTGATAACATGGAAAGTAGTTTGGGCAGTTAGTTTAAAGATAGAGCTGTAAATTGTAAACATGTCGCCCCAGCAGAGTGTTTTAGAAACAGTTCTAAATAACATTGGTGTAATTTGGACATAAAGTCCCAAGTTATTGTCCCTGTTACTGCTTTTACAGACAAAATGCTAACAGATGTGACAGACTGAACTAAAACTTATTTTCAGAAAACCCTCAGTTCACGCTTTTTTCACACTTTGGGTTCTGGTAGGCCACCATTTCCTGTAGATCAGAGATTTATTTTCTTCCCGCGGTCCCATTAGATTTATGCTGAGTAATATCATATTTATGTATTTAAATCCAATCGACTGATCAACTGCTGTTGTAGGATTTGATCTGTTGTCTTGTAAAATGTCCTCTGTTTTCATTCGTCCCATATTTAGTAGTCATCAATATGATTAAGACTGACCAAACCTGCTTCTATCTCCAAACAGACAATAAAGGTACAGGGCTTCAGTGTCTTGACTACCTTATTGGTCGAGTCGGTTGCCAAGTTACCGCTCCCAGATGGCCGCTGTTATCTGATATGTGCGCCAACTGTCTTTTGTTTGCATACAGTGTGAAACATCAGAAACACAAAACACAAAGGACAGAAGGACTATTGCATTCTGTGTGACAAGGACAACAGAACCTTAGTATCTCCCAGTGCTTACACACTCATTTCCTATTTCTAATAACGATAAACTTCCTCAGTAACTGAGAGCATCCATTATACTCAGAGGATGTTGGCCTGGTTAATGGCTAAGGGTGTGTTTAGACTGTAATTTGATCTGTTTCCAGTAAGTGTTGTCAGATTAACATGTTCACAGTTGGTAGGGTTTCGTTTTGGGGCTTCAAAGTAAGGAAGTATTGTACGTAAAAAGTGGGATTCCCTCATGATTCCAATATTCAGTACCAGTGGGGTGTATCAAGATGCACCATCGTGTAAGCAGCTGATTATGTAATGGAGGAGGGCTATGGTGTTTCCATAGTTTAAACAAATCATAAATCAGTTACTCATTTTAAGACCTCCCACTTTCCATTCAGATGCTCCACTTACGGTTTTCAATGTTTCTGTCTGTTAGAGATAATATTCATACTGTTCGATCAAATATGAAACTAAATAAGCGAGGTACAGGAGAAGCTGCAAACCTGTAATTGTGCATCAATACAAGTTTCATATTTTTATCTTGGTCTGTCACTGTTTCATTTACCTAACCGCATCCTGTGCCAGTGGTCTCAAAACGGAGCATGTGAAGCTTCAGAGTTATTTAAAAAGACCTAACTTCCTGTGACAGTGAAGTACAGTCTACCATGTTTGTCCTTTCCTCTACAAATATTGACATCAGGTTCAAAGAAAACACACCTAACCTACAGCTGTGGGAACAATACAGTATGGTTTAACTCACAGCCACTATTGTAAAGACTGACTCCTGAAAAAGAATTAGCGAAAGGATCCATTGTTTTCTTTCAGTACTAGAAGTACCTCCTGCTCAGTGTTTATATCTTAACACAAGGGAAAGGAGAGCTTGGGGATTTCCATGGAAAACAAGTGCAGTTGCTTTATCTGTCAATACAGTAAGCAGAAATTGAGCCTCTGGGTTCTGACTCATGCTAAAAAACCATAAGCTACTTAGGCTGTTGTAATCAATTCTATATTCTAGTTTCTTTAAATATCTAGTTTTACAGTTTTCTATAGGATACATGACAATGGAAATATGTATAAATGCAACAAAAAGCTGTAATGCTATCTTAAAGATCCACAAAGTTATATTGTTTATACTTTCCTCTGACACCTAACGTTACAGTATATTAGGAGCTTCTTTGCTACAAAACCCCTTGCATTTTGGGGACGTTTTTCATGGTGATCTTCACAACTAAACAAATCCTTATCATCGGGAGAAACGCTCACAAGTCACAACCCGTTACTGAGGCGTTATTTGCCAGTTCAAACCATTTTACAAAACAGATGAATTGTACGATTTAGGCTATGAGATACGTGCACACTCTGTGTCACAATAAAGAGATTAGAATGAGATTTTACTACTTCGCGAGGAGTGAGAAGACTTAATGAACCGCCTTCATCTCGAAATCAAATCCCGGGAAAAAGCTCATTATTTTCCCGCCGGCGCCAAACGTCAAACTCCCCCGCGTTCTTTTCCAAGAAGAGAGAAACCTGGCGTTACGTGACGTCACTGAGTGCATATATGAAATATTCGTTTCTGCCGCCTTCTGGTCGTTAAATGCCATTAGTTCAGTGGTGAGAAAGACAGAAATCATATTAAATTTACAAAATAAAAAGCTGTAAAAGATAACTTAAGCTGGTAGAAATAAAGTTATTAAAGACTTTTATTTATTACGAAATTAATACATTTCCCAACACAAACATGATTACTCCCACCACATTAGTTAAACATAATATGCTCAGCTAATAGGCTGCCTGTATTGTCCAGATATTATAACAAGTTGAGTCTGAACTTGTTAGAAACACTTGATGCTAATTAATTACTATCATTGGAAGAGGAAAGAACAAGCAAACTATATGCAGAGATGCTGTCAAAAATGTAGCAGATGCACTACTTTGCTCTAAAATGGATTCATCCTGTTATCACATTCATTAGAGTGCTTTTGTACCAAATCAGTTACCAGCAATCTTGTGCTTGTTGTCCAACATACACTATTTTGAGTTTGATATTGTGCAATCATAATCAGCAAAATAATCCTGTTTACTACCTTGGAGCTAATGCTTGATCCTGTTTTGGGTGTGCATTAATGCATTAGAATAGTAGCATGTCTGTTCCATCCCATATTACCAATACGGGTTCGTTAGATGGCCTATTAACAATTCTGTAAATTAAATTTAGTATATATGTATATAAAAAAACATTTTTAAATGAAAAGTTTTAGAAAAAGTCTTTATTGATGCTGAAACTGAAAATAGACGGGTTTTAATTTGAACATTGCTGCCACCAACTGGAATATCTGATGTGACGAAAGCAGTCATTGCATGGGTATATTTATAGCAATACCCAAAAATACAGTGTATGGGCCAAATTACTTTATTTAAAATGATTTATTCATTCATGATTTATAATTTCCTTTATCTAAAAAATGGACCAACATGACTGGTTTTGTCACATATAGCATTGTGAGAAAAAAAAAGTGCAAAAATAGTTCTGAAATATAAACAAAAAGGTGCTGACATACTTATGACACCCTAGACATCCTACTGATGAACCCTAGACTTCAAGCCATAAGCAGCATTGAGAAATAAGCCTATATTAGATTGGGTTGCAGGAAGTCTTTATTATGATCCTGTTGTACTGTATCAACATTTCAAGAAGACTAACTAGATGATCCAGGACTACAGAAGTGTCTCATGGTTGTTGCATGTCCCCAATTTAAAAGAAATAAATCAAAATGTTAAAACAACTTTCAAATCAATGGATTCCTGATTCATGTTACAGCACTTGGATTCACTGTGTGATCTACAACAGCTTCCTCCGAGAAAACAGAAAAACCCTAACGGACAGAAAAACAATATTACCACAACAACTACACATTAAAAGATTATCCCTTAAAAAAATCTAACTGTGAATATTGTATCTATAAATTCCATTGTTTCAGTACTAAATTAATCACTTTAAGCACTAGATTTATACGTGCCCTTGTGTTTGTTTCCTATAAATCCAGTAGAAAATATTCCAACTGCTAGAACAACTGGAATCAGTGCTAAAAGACAGAATAATGTAGGGTTTGCAACTTTTACTCAGAGCTGAACATTACACAATAAAAGTAATGTTCACATTCTATATGAAAAACAACAGAGTCATGAATATATTCACTGATGTCTTACAGAGATCCATAATATGAACATTTACTGTACATATTATGTAGGAGTGCAAAGGAACTCTTTAATCTCTGAATTTGAGACAATGGAGATAAATTAATTTTGTTCTTTTTCAACTGTACGTAAAAAATCAAAATCCAAAATCTGAAATAAAAAAAATAATAAAATAAAATAAAAATAACCGGCATTATCTAATTTTAACATGGAGCATGGCAAGTTAAAGGCAGAGAGAGAGAGAAAAAAAAAGGACAAAAACAACCGCTTGCCAAATTCAAAATCGAAACTAAAATTAAATCATATTTGAGAGCGAGGGGGCCCTCTGGTGTTTCTAGGGCCCTACACAGCTTGCGTATTTTGCATATATAGGGAGGATCTTCTCTCTCTCTCTCTCTCTCTCTCTTTTTCTCTGTATAAACCTATTTAGTTATCACTAATCACCAATTGCAAGAGTGAAAATGTTGTTTTATAAATCCTGCTGTGTGACTATGGTCTGTAACTATCTGCAGCACAGATGAGATAAACAGATAGATTCCTGCGGTGCCCTTAAGGAGGATGAATTGGGAATCAAATCTTCATTGTCCTGTTCATCAGGGCTGGTGTCTGGTATGTCCCCATTAGATGCCACTGTAACAGAAATATTTCAAATGCACTCTTACGGTTTCAAACTTTGTTTATATGGAGTCTGAAATAAAATGTAACTGTATCTAACCTGTTTGTGGATTTTGACTCGTCTCAGTTCGGCTCCCAGCATCTGCTGAACACGCAAATTCTTCTTAGTCTTTTCAAATGATGTCACACAAATTTCTGTATTTATATTTGTATTTTCTAACAATATGTGATGTCCAAACATTCTTAATCATAAGACTAAAACCACAAAGGCAAAAAAGAAAAATTTTTGTTCCTCCACTTGTGCAATAGGTCTATTGTCAACCACAATATTATTGTCTCATTTGAACTTTTTTTGCAGTTATGTATCATCTGTAAGTACTAACCATTTTGATTTGCTCGTTTACAATTCCAGACTTTCACACCCGCAAAGATGACCAGCACAAACAATAAAACACCAGCAAAAGTCCAACCACTTATCATTAGAGCCTGGCTCTGATCTGTAACAAACATTAGAAAAGAGTCATTAGTGCAAGGCAAGCAACAAGTTAAATGCACAGAATACATACAGCAGCATTCACTTATCTATTCATTTTCATATTTTTTTGGTCTCTATACTTCAGTTGGTGTTGTTTCATAGTTATAATATTGTGACTACTAAAATATGGTTTAAGAATATGTTTTTTTAGGCTATAACCTAAATGACTGCCATATTAGCTTACTAAATGAACACTAATATCAGACACTGGCAAACCTGGACAGAGCTGAGTGATGTCCAGATGTTGAGTCTGGTTGCTGATGGGATTGTTGAGCACACAGCTGTAGCTGTTTTTATCCTGATATTCCACCTCCAGAGGTAGAGAGAGACTGATGCTGAGATCAGACACACTGATGCTGGACAATAAACTGTTTCCTTTGTACCAGGAGAGAGTCACATGACCCACATTCACAGCTGAACACACCAATGAACATTTTGATGACCTTTCTGAAGATGATGATGATGATGATGATGAACACTGTGGAGAGTCTCTGGTGATGACAGGAATGGGCAGACGAGCTGAAAAATAGAATAAATAAATAACATTTTCGTCTCAGGATCAATGAAAACAAAAAAGCTTTTCAGGGTTTACCGATATCAAGACGTCTACAGTACAATGTTAAGCATGCCAGTTCAATTTGATTTCACCCTATGATCAGTACTTCACCATATGTTGTCTAATCATCTCCCTTTTGCACTTGAAATGCAATACTGAAGTCATTTATTCGTTTACTCACCATAGACAGTAACACTGAAACCACTGCATCTGAAATACTGACTGTTGATCTGTAGTTTATAGACTCCAGAGTCTGTTTGGCAGGTGTTTGTTATGGTGAGATCTCCAGTTTCACTGTTAAGATGGAGTCTGTCTGGGGATATCCCATTATCATAACCATATATGTGCTGGTCTTTTTTTATGATTTGAGCAATTAAAGTCTCTAGAGGTCCAAACATCCACATGATTCGATCTTCCATCTGTATGTCTGTAAAATTACTGTGTAGAGTGACAGAATCTCCCTCCGTCGCCAACACCTGTATTGTCTGTGATGTAGCTGTTTCATTAACAAAACATAACAGGACAATAAATCATTATTTATCTCAGCTGATTACATTACAGATTCATTCTCACTGAGAGTTAAAGCTGCAGTCGGTAACTTTAGATGCTCTAGCGGTTAATAAACAGAACTGCTTAGATCTTGCGGAAGAACATCGTAGCCGGAACTACTTCTCTCTGTTTATGTCTATGAAGATTCACAAAGGTACTGGGTTACTCCGCCGCGGTACCCCCGAAGCAATCTAAAATAGTCCGAATATAAACACTTATTATAGGTGCACCCTAGTGATTCAGGACAAGCTAAAAACACGGTTTGTAAAATGGATTCATGGTTTACTCGCTTATTATATACATTTTTCTACATTTTGAACACAAACAAAGTTACGGAGCGCAGCTCTGATTGGTTGTTTCTTAACGGGAGCGGATGTATTTCTGCAAATGGCAAGAGGAGCAATGGGAGGAGCCAGAGGAGCTTGATTTTTTTTCACAGATTATCTGTCTCATATTCTACTGTCAGGACATAATGACAGGTTTAACAAATATGTAAAAAATTGATTTTTACAAAAGTTACCTACTGCAGCTTTAACCAAAGAGTTAATCAGAATTCAAAATGCCATTGATAAATTTGCTAAATAAATACATACGTGGACACACTACACAGAGTTGAGTTTTATCCAGATGTCTGGTCTGCTGGTAGATGTGATTGTTGAGCACACAACTGTAGCTGTTTTTATCCTGATATTCCACCTCCAGACATAGAGAAGGGTCGATGTTATGATCAGAGACTTTAGTCATTGAGAATAAACTGCTTCCTTTAAACCAGGAGAGAGTCGCATTTGGAGCGTTCTTCGCTGAACACACCAACACACACTTTTTCCTTGAGGATCCTTCTGAACATGGTTGATACTTCCTGATAATTGTAGGAGCTGGGAGCTGGGAATAATTAGAGAATGTTTAAAACAAAGATAGGAAAAGTCGTGTGAAATCGACAGGAACGTAAAGAATATTACATCATGAGTGTTGAAATCTCCCTCCATCGCTGAGATTTTATACGCATCTGCATCTAAAGAACAGAACAATTTACACAGTTACAATTTAAACAGTAGTTTAAAACAGATATTTTAGGCTACTGATGAAATCTAAAAACAAACATTTACCACAGAAAAGCCATAAAAAGAGCAAAATAAATGAGCGTTCCATGTTATTATCTTATAGGCGCAAAATTCCTGTAAACAAGCAAAACAAATCAAATCCCACAAACAAAAATAAATCCTTAATTATTTCTAGCGCTTGAAACAATTGCCTAAGTAATTATTCGTTAATATGAAGGCGAAGTAACCTAGTTTTCTCGGATTTGTTCGCCAATCCTGATTTTCAACAGCCCAACTAAAACACAGAAAAACCCTATATTAGCTACTGAAATGAAAGTGAAAAATAGTCACCAGTCATCTGCTATAACATATGACTGGCAAACCTCGGTTAAAATTTTGCGATCTCAGCAGAGATAGCGTAAATCAGCATCATTTTTTTTAGTTCCTCTAAGACAGAATCACAATATAGATCTCCATAAAAAAATCTAGACACGCAAGTCCCTCTGATAATCATCTTCACAAATATGCAGCAAAGCTACATTGTCTATTTGTCAGAAAATGTTGATGGATTGCAAGGCATTAAAAATAGAAATCTTAATTCTCTTAATCCAAAGATGTAGCCTATTGAACATTTAGGCTTATGATGCTGATATATATATCAGCCAATGATCAGACTTTTATACAGTAGGCTATGTAGTTTAGGGTAACAAAGGGTTTTATAGGGTTGACTGAAACAATAATGCAGTGACTGACACTTTAAATCAATGTTTCATGCAACAACAACAAAACAATTGATGAATACAAAAAGTAGCCACTAATAATATCTAAACATATACCCAAATTTAATAAAATTAATTTATGTGTGATTTATGTGCAAATTATGTGCAATGTCTTAGCTACTGGGGATTGTTACATACAGGCATCTAGTGGCAACACAATGATATTACAGCCAATAAATTGTGTAAAATGTTTATCTTAGAGGGACTATGTTTGATCCTGGCAGAAAGAGGGGTCCCAGCTTTAAAAGATCCCGGTCATTATTCAGAACTACAGATGGCAAGTGAAACTGCGTCAAACTCTGTTTTTTTTGACTAGTTTACTCTCAAATTTTCTTGTTAGTAAATGATAGTTTGTAAACAACCTATGAGATTAGACTTATGAACTGAGACATTTATTGATGCACATTAAAAGGTTGTTAACAGTTCTGTTTTGGGACTGCTCTTTAAATGTTAGTAATGGCCAGTTATGTTCTGAAATGACAACAAAGTTATGTAATTTTACCTACATAATGACAAAAAAAAAAAAACATTTTGAAGTTACCCCCAATGTGATTCATTCAAGAGTGATATGTTTTAGTCTGAGTTAAAGTTATACAATGGGGCCTGAAAATATATATATTTTTGAAAATGGGTTTCAAAGTTTCTTTTTGAAAATAATACTGCTATTGTGTCCAAATGAGCATTCCGGTAAAAACTATATTTGTAGAAAATTCCAAAGCAGAACAAAAAATTATACAGCCTTGAATTTATTGACACATGATTCATACAACAAAGATTTGGGAAACATAACACTTTTTTTTTAAATCATCTGTAATGATTAATTTTTGTTTGAGTGCTCCAATTTTTTAAGTAAAAATAAAACAAGTACAATGATTATGAATTCAGGTAACTGCAAATGTATTTGGTTTAATAAATCCTGATGTTTGCTTTAATAAATGACATGGGAGAAAAATCTATGCACTATTTTCAGCACAAATAAGATAAACACATGGCTTGTGATGTAGCTTAAGATGAACTTTTAACCTTTTAACTTTCACCCCTAAAAGGAGCTAATGAAAAAAAATAGACATATAATAAATTATATTTTTAAATGTATGTTTTATATAAAACTCTACCATACGGTTGAGCTGTCAGTCCATGGTAAATCTTGATTTAACATTTAGAGAACTATTTCTATTTGTTATTTTCCAATAATACACATTCCTTTAACTTTATTAGTATCTTGGATACATTTCATAACCTTCAGGGTCCACAAAGATAAAACATTATATTTAAGAATCTCTATAATATATATAGACACATGGCAATATATATGTTATATGATGTCCTTTACAGACATATCAAGCCTTGACTGCTTGTTTGACCCTATCTGATGACTGACCAGCGCCCTTCTCCCTTCTGTGTGACTGACTAAAGTTTGTAAACTGCTGCTGACACTTGTGGAAAGATTGCTCTCTCATCTTTTCCTTCTGATAGATTTATTCCCTATCAAATGAAGCTCAGTCGTATGGTAGAGGTATCAGGGAAGCAAAGGGCTTGCAGGGTTGCTGCCTGGGGAGTTCATGGATGCCACTGAAAAAAAAAGAAAAAAGACAATTCAAATGCACCATTAAAAAATTCAACTTGTATTAAGTGTTTTTTATTGAGTTCATTGTGGAAATGTATAGTATAAAAACTGCAATGTCCTTGTCTAATTTTGCCAGGTCACAATTTGACTCGCAGTGTCTGTTAAACACAAATTCATCATAATGTTCATGAGATCTTCCACTGACCGCCTGCAGGCTTTCATAGATTATTATTACATTTACATAGCTTACATATTCTTTTATTTACCACATATCCAATTCTTTACTTTCTCACAGAAATCTAGTACTTTTTGGATGCTGTAATTATATGATGATCGAAGATGCTAAATGATTCTATCGTTAAACTAAAATTAGAAACGAAAAAGACTAAACATTGCAAATTATTGTGAACGTAAAAATGGTTAATATAGTTGTCAAGTTAGTTTTCCACAAAAGGCTCCTATATCAGCTGTAGGTAATACTTGCCTTCTTGTCTTCTTTGTATACGTATGTAGAAATATATCACAAGAGCAAGAACAAAAAGAGCAAGAGCACCTACAATTATTTCCAATGTATGGCTTTTTTCTGGAATAGACAAAAAGAAAACAGTATAAGCGACTCATTCCTTACAGATTTCGAACAAGGTGACTACATATAATCAGAACAAATACAGAGAGCAGTTATTCGAACAACAAGGAATCACTGGCAGTATTAGCACCCATATAAACATAACAGTGAACACATTTAACCTTTAAACATGAACTGGACTGAATTTGCTTCCGCTGATCTTCTGGTAAAATGATATAAAAAGACATCCTGAGAGATCAAGTCAAGTCAAATGATGGCATACCTGCACAGACTTCACTGATGATGAGATACTTAGTCTCACTGATGAGTGAATTGGAGATCACACAGCTGTAGTTGCCTTTATCCTTATATTCCAGACATAAATAGTTTAAATCAGTTATGTTTATGCTGGACAATAAACGGTTTTCTTTGTACCAGGACAGAGTTGCCTTAGATTTCACATTCTCCACAAAACACTCCACCACACATTTTGAGCCTAAAGATGGACAGTGTTTGGATTGATTGGAAATTTGAGGACCGGGCAGACGATCTGGGGAACATAAGAGAGAGAAAAGGAAGAAAGTATATAAGAAATGTGTAGAAAAAGAAGAAATCAATAGGCATGTTTAAACTAATGCAAGACTGTTTATAGCCTAATAAAGACTAGAGGGCTGAGTATTTTTGCATTTAATTATTCAATATTCAGAACTGCATACTAGCACACTACTCTTTCCTTTTTCACTATTTCAGTACATGGTATAGATATTAAGAGTACTATTCTGGTAGAATTCAGCAACTCGCTGTCCCATCCGTTCTCTTCTTCTAATGATGCTTACCCTTATGTAAGTGTGCTATTAGTATACTTCTTTTAAACTATTAAAAATAGGGTTGCACTTTATTTTACAGTACGTGTACTAACATGTACTTATAGTGTACTTACAGTGTATTTATCTAAGAAAGTTCTGGTAACACAAGGAAACTACAAGGTGTAGGGTTAGGTTTAGGGGTAGGTTCAGGGTTACTACCTAGTTATTACATAGTTATTGTAATTACTATAATAAGTACATAGAATGTACATGAGGAACAGGACTGTAAAATAAAGTGCTACCAAAAATAGGAAAGTATGATTTTAGTTTACTTTTTATGTACTTATCAAAAAATGGACTTTATGTACTTCTCAGAACTACATAAAATGACATTTAAGTAAACTTGTCTTATACTTACAAAAAGTCGAAATATCTTTGAGCTATACTCCTAGAATCTGTGTTTTCATTATTATACGCTAGAGGGCGCTAGTGCAAATCTTCTGCACAGAATTTCCAATAACACAAGTGAAGAAGAAAAAAGAAACACCGGATCCTAAAACACGTAACCTAAAGTGAAAGTGACATTCAGCCAAGTATGGTGACCCATACTCAGAATTTGTGCTCTGCATTTAACCCATCCGAAGTGCACACACACACACACACACTGTGAACACACACCTGGAGCAGTGGCCAGCCATTTATGCTGCAGCACCCGGGGAGCAGTTGGGGGTTCGATGCCTTGCTCAAGGGCACCTAAGTCGTGGTATTGAAGATGGAGAGAGAACTGTACATGCACTACCCCCACCCACAATTCCTGCCGGCCCGGGACTCGAACTCACAACCTTTCGATTGGGAGTCGGACTCTCTAACCATTAGGCCACGACTTCTCTTAAATGTTCATCTTAACATGAAACGGCATCAAAACTGTAGTGTTGTGGAAGAAAATGTCGACTGATAAAGAGGTAATAATTACAGCCAAGCTTTGGGGTATTGATCAACTCATTCTGAATCCAATTCATAGTCTTTTTTCAACTTTTGTTAAAAATGTTATTTATTTATTTATTTATTTTATTAAACTTACCATCATTAAAATGTTTAAAAAAGAACGCATGAAGCTTGTATAAAATGTTTTGGTTTACAAGCTGACTTCTTTGTTCTTTCTTTGGATGTTTTGTAGGTTCAGATTTTCATATAAAAAAATGCAGAACCTGATTTTACCAAGTGAGACATGTTCCTGGGACAACATTGTTGTTGACCCTGGAACAACATTGTGATTAACCAATCAGATTTGAAAAACCAATTTATAGATTTTGTGAAGTTTACGCTTAAAATCAGTGTTTGGTGCTTGTACATCAGTGTCATTCATCTATCATTTCCTCTGATTTTAGGGATTACTCATGGTTAAGGTTAGGTTTAGGTGTAGGGATATGGTTAATAATATATTTTTGAAGTAAAATGTTGTTCCAGGGTCAACAAAATATGTTGACCTAGGAACACATCGGACTTGGCAAAATCAGGACGTGCTAAAAAAATATAGATAACCTAAATATAGATATAGTAGTATACTAAAAGTATGATGTAAACTTCACTTAAAGAAAACTTATGAGTATACTTGCAGTATAAAACTACTAGACTAGTAGTTTACTGAGACTATACTTCAAGTGTACAAAGTATTTAATTTAGTAAACTATCAGTACATATAAGTTCACTTTTAGTATAATTGCAGTACAAACTACAAACATAGAGGTAAACTAATTGTGTACTCAAAATTTACTACTGTTATACTTAAAGTATACGTAAAAGTATACTTTTATATACTAGAAAGTGGGCCAATTTAGTCCCAAGGAGTATTGAAACAGTACACTTACAAGTATACTACTAGAACACTGATATTTGTATACTTGCTACTTAAAGTATACTTAAAAATACACTTGAACTTTACTAAAAAAGTAGTATACTTCAAGTTCATTTTACTAAGTATACTTAAGTAAAGTTTTTTGACATTGGCATTTACTTAAATAGTTAAAATGTGTGCACACCATTCGTGACAGGATCTCTTTAGTTTACTTACCAATGACAGTAACGTTGAAACTCCAACATTCGCGAAATTCCTTGTTGATCTGTAGTTTAAAGATCCCAGAGTCTGTTGTGCTGGTGTTTGTGACGGTGAGATCTCCAGTTTGACTGTCGACCAAGAGTCTGCCTTTTAATTCCTCAAGAACACACATGCTGATATGATCTTTACTTATTTCGGCAATGAGAGCCTCATTAGGACCATAAAACCATCTAATGAAAACATCCTCTGGTATGGCTTCTAAATTAGTGTGTAGAGTGACAGAATCTCCCGTCTTCACCGTCTGCGATGTCTGTGTATTGGCTGTGTCAGTAACAAAACACTGACAGAAATCAGAAGGACATAGATAGTGCAGTAAATTAAGAGGAACATCACCTCTTACATACCTGGGCATGGCTCACAGTGTTGAGGGATGTTGAGATATAAAGTCGTGCTGCTGTTCTGATTGTTCAGCACACAGCTGTAGTTGCTTTTGTCTTGATCATCCACAAACAGTTTTAGAGAGGGGTTGGGGTCACGATTAACAACGCTGACTTGGGAACATACTTGATTTTCTTTAAACCAGGTTAGATTAGCTTCTTGAACTCTGGATGCTGAACACTTTAGCACGCACACGGAGTCTGATGGTAAACAATTGTAATGTCTGCTAATTTTAAGAGGCATGAGCTGGAAAAAAAATCAGAGATCAGTTAATAAGAAGAATTCAATCTAAAACATTAACACATTCTGAAGCAATTATTATGATAATTACAGAAAGATTCAACTAGTTGAAAAAGTTTAAAAGGATTACATCAGTCTTATGAAAGCTGGGATCTCCATTCTTCACTGATGCCATCTTTATTCCATAAGCTGGAACGCACAACACCCACAGAACGTATACTGACATTATGTACAGAGAAAAGCACTTATTACTGAGACAATGCGTAAAGTAATTTGATAACGTAAGAACCAAGAGAAGAAGTTAATGAAGTTTGCACTACAATGCAAATTAGTAAACAATAAGGGTTAAAATATTAAAAGTAAATGTAGAATTTACCACTCAAGAGCCATAAAACTAATAGCAGTCGAGCCATAATCTTCAAAAGAACCAATGAAATTGGTTGCTTGATTCGAAGCAAACCAACTACAGTGAAGCTTGTTAAAGCTTTGAAGAACGGATGCAGGGTTCTTTGTTTTTGAAGCAAACCTCAGTGCACGTGAGCCATTTTTTTTTTTTTTTAGAGCACTTTCTCTTTTGAAATGTATATGGGCTGGATTTCAGTTTTTAACTGTGAGCAAATAATACAACTAACGGGTATTCCTTTTTGTTATAGTTTTAGAAATTTAGAAATGGAATATTTTATTATGCTGATTTATCATGCAATGCGACTACATTCACTTTCTGTACATTTTTTGCACCTATGACCTACTTTCACTATTCATGGAAACAGACCTGCTGCATTATTGTTTTGTGTGTGTTTGAGATCACAGTTGAGAACAAAGACCAACTAAGATATTGTTCCTTATTAATAAAGTATCTAAAACCCACTGGACCGTATTTTCTTTTTTCAAGCAAGAAAAAGGGGTGAACTCAAGTCAAAAATATTAAATTATTACATTTAATAACACAAGTGAAGAAGAAAAAAGAAACACCGGATCCTAAAACACGTAACCTAAAGTGAAAGTGACATTCAGCCAAGTATGGTGACCCATACTCAGAATTTGTGCTCTGCATTTAACCCATCCGAAGTGCACACACACACTGTGAACACACACCTGGAGCAGTGGGCAGCCATTTATGCTGCGGCGCCCGGGGAGCAGTTGGGGGTTCGATGCCTTGCTCAAGGGCACCTAAGTCATGGTATTGAAGGTGGAGAGAGAACTGTACATGCACTACCCCCACCCACAATTCCTGCCGGCCCGGGACTTGAACTCACAACCTTTTGATTTTGAGTCGGACTCTCTAACCATTAGGCCACGACTTCTCTTAAATGTTCATCTTAACATGAAACGGCATCAAAACTGTAGTGTTGTGGAAGAAAATGTCGACTGATAAAGAGGTAATAATTACAGCCAAGCTTTGGGGTATTGATCAACTCATTCTGAATCCAATTCATAGTCTTTTTTCAACTTTTTGTTAAAAATGTTATTTATTTATTTATTTATTTTTATTAAACTTACCCTCATTAAAATGTTTAAAAAAAGAACGCATGAAGCTTGTATAAAATGTTTTGGTTTACAAGCTGACTTCTTTGTTCTTTCTTTGGATGTTTTGTAGGTTCAGATTTTCATATTAAAAAATATAGATAACCTAAATATAGATATAGTAGTATACTAAAAGTATGATGTAAACTTCACTTAAAGAAAACTTATGAGTATACTTGCAGTATAAAACTACTAGACTAGTAGTTTACTGAGATAGTTTACTAGTTTACTAGTAGTTTAAAAGTAAATGTAGAATTTACCACTCAAGAGCCATAAAACTAATAGCAGTCGAGCCATAATCTTCAAAAGAACCAATTAAATTGGTTGCTTGATTCGAAGCAAACCAACTACAGTGAAGCTTGTTAAAGCTTTGAAGAACGGATGCAGGGTTCTTTGTTTTTGAAGCAAACCTCAGTGCACGTGAGCCCTTTTTTTTTTTTTTTAGAGCACTTTCTCTTTTGAAATGTATATGGGCTGGGTTTCTGTTTTTATTATTACATATATAATTATTACATTTAAGTTTTATTTTATCATCAGCCCTTTGGCTGTAGCCAGTGGTTTACAATGAATAAAGGTCCATTATCCTACTTGAAAGCAATTTCACATTACTTATTAAGAAATGAATACAGTTGTACTGTGTGGTTTAAATACTTTCTATATCTGTACAGTTTTTGTGTTTTTTATTATTCTTACAAATACTATATTTTAAAGGGGGGGTGAAATGCTATTTCATGCATACTGAGTTTTTTACACTGTTAAAGAGTTGGATTCCCATGCTAAACATGGACAAAGTTTCAAAAATGAAGTTGTACGTTTGAAGGAGTATTTTTGTTCCAAAAAAACCTCTTCCGGTTTGTCACAAGTTTCGGAAAGTTTTTTTCGAGTATGGCTCTGTGTGACGTTAGATGGAGCGGAATTTCCTTATATGGGTCCTGAGGCGCTTCTGCCGGAAGAGCGCGCGCTCCCGTATAGCAGAGCACTGAGAGCACAACAGACTTCACTGATCAGAGCGAGAGCGTCGCCAAATTTCACAAAAGAAGTGTGTTTTTGGTTGCCAGGGCAAGACAACCCTGCACAGATTACCAAAAGAGAAACTGCATTAAGGGACCAGTGGATGGAGTTTATTTTTACAGAGCATCAACGGAGTTGTGCAAGTGTTTTTGTTTGTTCCCTGCATTTCGGATTGCACGTCGTTTATTTCTTAAGGATAATGCAGTCCCAACGGAAAAGGGTCACGATCGTGTGTTGGAACCACATGCGGTGAGTAAAACTGCTTCAAATATCTCTGTGTTGTTAACTTAGCTATCAGCGCGTTAGCACATCAAGTAAACAACATGCGATGTTGTCATAAAACTGCACTTTCCACATGTACAGCTTAAAAAAAAAAAAAAAAAAAAAAAAAAAAAGACGACATAAAGTGGAACTTAGTCATTTTCCAAAAACGCTAAGCAAATATATACAGTTTCAGTACATACCACATAGAGACGCCGTTGCTGATGCTGCTCTTGTTAAATTTCAGCCTCTGGATCTGTGTCACAACTTCCACATGCTCTCAACGCAAAAGCCTACTGGCGCTCGTGATTCTTTAGCTCCGCCCACACGTCACGCCTCTAGGCGCTCGTGTTTTTCCGGGAAAAATCGGTACAGACTATCTTTCTCTTATAAATATAATAAAAATAAAGAATTTTTGGAGTTATGAAGGATGCAGTACTACTCAAGATTAACAGGATATTGAGTGAAAACGAGCATTTCACCCCCCCTTTAACTGTTGCCACTGTACACGAACTATATCCCCCTTAAAATCATTCGTGGAGCCTTTGGGTAAACTCAAAACAGGTAAACTTCTGTAGTGGTAAACCAGAGATGAAATTAATGGACTAATTCTTTGGAAAGCTGATCACGGTAAACTTTCCCTCACATCCAAAAGCACACTTATTTGGAAAAATCTTGACCAAATCCTATGCAGCGCGGCCGACGATTTCCTGATGAAGCGGGTTGATGTGCGCGGTCTCGCTCTCCTCTGGTCAACTTTCCAGAGAGAAATGCTCATATAAGGAGTTCCACCATCATCTACGTCATTAGATCCACGTCGAAAAAAAAAAAAGAAACAGCCAAAACCCATATCAACCCGGAAGTTAGATCTGCAGCACAAATATTCTCCATCATTTGTCCAAATCATTTTTTTTTTTAAGTTTGGCCCTGTTCAGCACAAAAATCCATCTCTTCAACACTGTGAACAACTCTGAATACATGAAACACCATTAACGCAAATGTGTGATAAAGGGGAAGGATACGACCCCTTGCTGCTGCACGAGGAGCATGTAATATGTATTCATGCTATAAATTGCATAATGGAGGGTGGTATTCCAGCAGGGGAAGCACACAGCCTTCGGGAACTTAGAATGACAGTCCAATCTAAATGAAAATGCTCCATATAAACATCTCAGTCGGAATTAAATTGCCCAAACCGAAATAGTAATCGGTTTGAGAGGGGTGGGATAACCTTCTACGAACCGGACTAAATTAAAACCCTGCCATGTAACGTGTTAAACTGATTACTTTGCATCGATGTAATCACATCAAATAGATGTTGTCATCAGAATGGGAACGTGATGTCGGCAAAGCTGTGTATTCTGTGATGTGTAGACACTGACTTTACAGTAGAGACTGGATAATAGTGGACGTAGAAGTAAAAATTAAAAAGATACAGTTATCACACATTAGAATGGAAAACACTTGCTGTGTTATGAACGGTCATATCTGCTCTCATGACCAGCAGTTCAGCAACACTTTGTGAAAAATTGTGTATTTTTTCATTTAAGTACAGGAAAATGTAGTTTTTTTTTTATATCAGAATACAATTAATTTCAGTGCTGCATTACAGAGGGTTTTAGGCTACAGTTATTTTCCTTAATGCTTTAACGTCAAGAAATTAGGGAGATATGATGATATAATTATCAACTGCTGAGAGCTATATTGGTTCTATGCGTGGTCTGTTTATTCCAAGCAGTACAAGCAGTTATTAAAATAGCAATGCAACTGTGGCCGTTTTTCCTCTGCTGATTTGTATGATGTCATCGTAGGCCACCTAGCATGTCCCAAAATAGAAAGAACGGGCACATGTAAACACCATATCGGATTAGATACCGTCTCAGGTAAACAGTCCACCGAATCTTTAAATCTGAATGACAAAAAAATGTGCACATGTAAACATGGCTATTGATATCACGCTCTTATAGGCCTATGTGTAGAAGCCATAAAGCAATAAGTGTATGCTTCTGATGCTGTGTGCATCTGAATCAACCGCACATTCACACAGCTAATGTGACATCAACCTAAGAAATAAACACCCGTGACATTGAGATTACACTGCTAAATACTGCTTGTCTTATTTTACCCTGTTCTCATGGCGTGTCCTCAGAGCGATCACATGCTCTAGCTGCTTATTGCTCCAGGTGTATGAACACAGATATGTAAATGCTGCTTTTGCATTAATATAGGGTAATTTTGCATTAAATCAATACGCTTTTCCTCAGATCTGACAAATAAAACTTCAGATCAGAGCACAGTTACATTGTTAGTCATCAGTTGTTTGCATGTCAAACGCTGATGCTCTTGCGTTAAATATTTTTTAAAAGGCCCATTCATTTAATTCAGTTCAGTTTATTTATGATATTCTTTTTTTTTAATTTTTTTTTAGCTCTGAGCTAAATAATTACTTTGTTTCTCTTACACCTGGCTTTGATTGACCACCGAAAAGCCGTTAACAGTCTTGCACTTCTCAGAGTTTTTTTTTTTTTTTTTGATGCCTTGGGTTCTGGCCACCATTTCCTTTACAGCTAAGGCTCAACATCCTTTACAACTTTCTCATCAGTTTTGAAGCTGTACAGTGACATATTAAAAGTGCTTTTGCTCTCTTGACGGGATTAAAGAGGATGAATTATCATTGTAGATCATCAGTTGTGTCATGATAGTTAAATTCTGGCAGGTTTGTGTCATATGAGAAAAAACAAGCAGACCATGCTGTGCACAACCTGATCAAATGGATATTTCATATTCAAAACCAAATTTGTAAGCCTTTGCTTGCTGCGGTTAACTTTTAGCTTTTGTAGAATAAAATGTATTTAGATAAGCTACCCAACATCATAATGTTTTAAGCATTTCCATTGGGGTTTCACAAATGAAAATAAGTCTAAACCATATGGCAACATGAAAAATTTAAGAAGGTTCATCGATCATTTTTGCACTTTACCCGTACAATGACATTAACTAACTGGAACTTGGATTAGTATTAATTGCAAAACTATTGCGATGCGTTCTCACAACATTTGATTACAGTGAAGGTGTGGAGGTGTCTGGTAGGGGGATTCACAGAAGTGGAAATTGCCCTTTACCCACTTGCTGCAAGCAGACACAAACACACCAACACACTGTTACATGCATTCCCCATGTGACCAGTAATACATACACCCCTGCACCTGCTGCTACATTCAGCCAACAACACAAAACCACATGGACAGTCGATAAACAACAATGACTACAGCAGGTATCATTCTGACTCTGATACTGAGCTGCCCGTAAGGCATAAAGCATCTCGTTTTCATTTGGTATTTAAATAAAAGAGGCCTTATGCACAACTCCTTTAATGCTAAATAATTATTGAGACTGAAACAGAAACTGAAGTTAATGTGGCAATACCAAGTAAAATATTCAGCCCTTGAAATATGAGTGTTTTACATTATTGGCTGACAGTGGATTATTTGCAGTATATAAATATTTTTTATCACTTTTGACCAATAGGTGGTGCTGTTATCAGATTATTATGGTGTGGTCAGTGTGATGAGACAACTGTTTTGGGGTCAATATGCCAAAGCATTGCAGAGTTGCATCCTCAGAATCAGCTTGGCATCATGCCAACAATTTCATTGATGTGTTATTTGGTTATTTTGATTGGTTTAGTCTATTAAAAAGCATTTGAAAAACTATTTGCCGGCTTTAGGCCTACACTGAAGGTCTGGAATCCATGGCAGCTTTCATTGGCCAAGGCCAACCCATGAGGTCGTTGGACCGAAATGTCAAACAAACCAATCACAGTTTGTTTCGTTTCAACATCATGTTTCAAGGCGTGGAAATGTTGCCACAATAACGGACTGGTGTATAAAACTCTTAAACATATTTTAAAGGATCTGTGCAGCAAACTTTAATCATTTGACATACTTTTGAAAATCCAGCGTTTAGTTGATCCTGATAAATGCTTGTCGTTACAGTTGTAGACACAACGGCTTTCTTCTTTTGTGAGGTGGTTTGGCGTCATGGCATCTTTGATTCCAGGCAGAACGTTAGAATGCGACACACACACGTCTCCTGGAAATCTTGTATATTTCAACCAATACAATGACTGCTTCAACTCCTGAAGTGTTCCATTATTGTCTGCTGTATACATCATACGTTTAGCCAATGGTCTGTTGGCGTGATGACTGAAGGCCCCGATATACTTCAAACAGAATCGAAGAACTAACTGATATTACATCATTTCAAAACAAACACATATCCCCAATCTTTTCTGCAGTCTTTGGATCTTGGTGATGCTGTTGGTCGAGTTTCCTTTTCTTCTTCCTCTGTTAAACACAATCGAAAGGTTCAGGCTTTTTTTTTTTCAATGGTATGTTGTCTCTAGACTTCCTAATATAACTTTCTGGAATAGCTGTGTTTATGGTTTGACATGGCATAGAATTTGGAAATGACCTCATAAATATTTAATAACAATAAAGCAAAATAAATCTATTTCAAACTCATTTATAAATATTACCAGGGTTACCATTTCCTTGTAAATAGATTTAACTGTAATACTTGACATGGTTTGTACTTTTTGTGGTACATTTTTTTTGTTTTGGAATTGTTTCTTTATTCAACCAGTTCTTTTTGTCTGATTGTTTAATGTTTAATGGTGAATGTTCAATAAATGACCCACAACAACACAAGTGATGTTGCGTTCTCTTTCTAAAATGTATTTTTTTTGTCTGATAACACTATGGCAGTGCAGTCTCTGTGAGACATGTGTTTCTCATATATATATATATATATATATATATATATATATAATATATATATATTATACAAAAAACTAAAAAAAGTTTGTATGTAAGTGAAAATGGATGATAAAAACGGTTTTCGCATGGAATAAATAGCAAGTACTTTGAGTGTCTTGTTCATCATATTTGTTATCGTATAAAAACAACAGAACTGAAATGATATGTTTATCACCAAC
Source organism: Carassius auratus (assembly GCF_003368295.1). NCBI lineage: Eukaryota > Metazoa > Chordata > Actinopteri > Cypriniformes > Cyprinidae > Carassius > Carassius auratus. The sequence continues at coordinate 141,237 of NW_020525838.1, forward strand.
ACAGCAGATGAGTTGTAAACAACGCGATATCTGTCTTTGATGTCGTAGCTGTCTGTTCTACTTTCCTGTTCTCCTTCGAGAGGTCACAACTGTCCGTCTTGACTGCGCTTATTTCACTTCCTCCCCTCACTGCAGCCGCCTACTCTGGCTTTATTTCCAGATCTCAAACAAGGAGGCATGCAGCAACCATATGTGATGACCCTGGGCTGGACAAAGTATAAAGTATATTTCTTTGGATTTGAGACTTTAGTCTTTGAAACATTACAGATCTTCTTTAAATTTGGAAATCGCATTCATATGACCCCTTTAAGAATTTGGGTTATATCTATAAGAATATTTTACCATTGATATGCAATATTGTATTATTTACTCAGTGTGCAGTTTTTTTGGGTAATGGTTTCATATTTGTTTTTTAGATGGATTATGTCATTGTGAACAATTCCTATTGTTTTTTTCGCATCATGTGATGAATCTCAACTAGGCATGTTCCATATGGAAGCCCAAAAAGGCACATTTGTTTCTCAGCACGAGTCTTATGCAATTTTGTGTTTCTCGTTTCACATCAACTGCAATACACAGAAGCCTTTTAGTTCTTTGATTCATAGAATTGATAGACAAATATTTCTTAAGATGGCTTTCAAAATATCTTATAATTTCACCTGAACATGAGGAATGATGGGAATGCTTCACCTCTAATTACATCTCTGATTGGTATTAAAGGTAGTGTAGATTTAATGTGACATTAAGGGATCTTATAACCACATTGTCAAATTAGCACAGACACACAGTGCTCCTTCACTATGACATCATGATGTCAAATACTGACGTCAACCAGAGTTTTATTCTCAAAAATGCAACGTCTGTCCAACATTGGGGTCCAACGTCAACCTGAGTTGTATTGACACCCAGGGCCTGGCTGGTACAGTTGTCATCTGGTCAGTCATCTCCATCTGGCTATTACCGTGGCATAAAGAGACAGACATAACTGGCACAGAGAGAAAGTTTTAAGAGTGTTTATTTCAATCAGGACCACTTTCGTCAAGTATACTTATTACAATTACAACATTGCATACAGTTAGTGTTGGCGGGTATGGTTATGTTCTGGGCAACAATCTACAGATCTGTCCATTGCAGCCATGCTTGGATAAATAACTAAAAAATACAAATTAAATAAAACATGGAAATTCTTTTTAGGTATTGGTTAACTTAAAAAAAAAATGTTTTATAATCCCCATACTTGGCATTTATGTACATTGTAAAAAAAAAAAATCTGTAGTTTTTACAAAAGTAATTTTTGGCAGCTGTGGTTTCCCCAGAATAATTTTGTGAAAAAAATACAGAAAAACTGTAAACACATTATGGTCAAAACTGTATACAGTATAAACTAATTAAACAAACAAAATTTGAATGTTTATCCAGTAAATTCAACAAATTCAACTATTAAAATCTGTTTGTACTTTTTAAATACTGACAACCACCATAATAATGCAGTGGTAAAAGAGAAAGCCACATGAGAATCAAAACTTTCATTAAACACAGAAGATGTCACAAAGCAAAAATGTACAAATGATAACAAAAACTATTTAAAAACATGATTATTTAAACAAAATACTTTCAAACTATGTGGTCTCTGCAGGGAATTCTGGAATTTTGTGTTTGATGTAAATTATACATTGATTAGTTTTTTTTTTTTACTTCTAAAAAACTGTAAATTAACAGCATTTTATTGTAAAGTTACATGAAATGTCTGGTTAGATCTTTTCCGATTTCCTCTATATAATACGGGACTTACTGTTAATCTATTAACAGTTTTTTTCCACAGTGTTCTTGCAAAATGTCACAGTTTAAAATTACACATATTTTTTACAGTGACGGGTTAAAAGAATTTATCAAAAATAATACCTATTTAGATTGTTATATTTTAACCCCCTTTTAACAATTGTTTACATAATGACAGCTTGCTTAAGAAAACAGAAAACTATAGTAGGCTAAATGTGAACTGTTCTAAAACAGTAAAGAACGGTTCTAGCTGTCTTTCCACTTGAGCTCTGTTTGGCACAGCACGATTACAAACAACTCTTGGCCAAGAATGATCCTTTTTCACATTTCCGGGTTTCTCAGCAGTGGAAGTCATCATAGTTTGGTTAAGTTCAATAGCATTGAACGTGAGGACTACATCTAATATATTGTGTGTGTTACCATTTGCTCAAAATAGCAAACGAAAATCTCCATAATAGTGTTTTCACGACTTTCAGAAAAGGAAACAATAGAGAGAGACTGATAACGGCAATCAGAATAGAGAACATTATCAAATTTACCATCCACTCCCCACAGACTCTGTATTAGAACACCCTTACATTAGCGT